>NC_141037.1:2772500-2800000 GCF_052040795.2 Danio rerio
GCAGCCGATCACTCGCGGACGCTCGAGCAGTGCCAAATACGCCAGCAGCACCGCCAGTAAGTATCGTTCAGTGTTTTATGATTGACCTACATTTGCATGGACATTTTACTTTTAGTTGGAATTTAATTATTCTAATTAATCAGTCTGATCATCCGCTTGTTAAGTGTGACGTCACGCGAAGCGGCTTCCGGGTCCAAGCGCTCTATTCAACTAAATTGGGAGACTTATGAAATGGTAATAATAAACGTTTACAAAGCGATGTAATGCTTACGAAAATCACGATCATATTATATATATGTCCGTGCCTAATATCCAATGGCCAGAAAGTAATAATTTTATATTTACTTCGATTTTATATAAAATTAACTTTAATGTGTGATGGGAATAAAACGTGATCATAAACGAATGATTTCTCCACTCAAATGAATGGCGGCTTGGACCCGGAAACAGTTTTACATACGTCACAAACACGTCACCACTTAACAAGCGGATAGAGTTTACATGCAATCTAAAAAAGCATGGGCAGGTAGAAGATTCTGATGGTATGATAACCTTGGATAGAAATATCATGGTTTCACAGTATTGTGATTACTGCTCTAAAATAGTTTTTTGTGTCCCTATTGCACACAATATACGTTATTTAAAAAAAACTTTTTAAGCATATTGTAACAGTAAACATGTCAGGCTAAATAGTTAAAATAAATCATTGACTTCTGCTGTCTTCAGTAGTTTTAAAAACGGATTTCTTTACAACTTGAAAAGGCATGTTTGGATATCTGTCTTTTCTGAGGGTATAAAGTAAAGCAGCTGCACTGTTCAGCTCTACAGCGTGCTTCAGTGTTGGTTGATAAGCGATTTGTTTTTCAGATGTTTTCTGAATTGTGTCCTAACCAGTAGCTTATTGATGTGGAGGGTACTTTTCTACTGGAGATACTGTTGCCCCACCCAAAAAAAATAAAATAAAATAGTAATTAAAAATTATTACATATACTATAGGAACGGTGTAACAGAAATATTTAGTGGTTTTAAAACCTTGTCTTTTATTATCCCATGCCTAAATCTAAATATAGTAATCAGATTGATGTTCATCTTTGTGTCATGGTTTTAATTGATTTGATTTTAACAACCTGATAATAATTCTAGCAGTGTGCAAGATGACCATTTCACATTTGCTTTCATGTGTCAGAGTGACGAGCTTTCACAATGGTTTTGGTTTCATTTAGAATTAAATTCTTCCAATTGATCAGCCTGATCATTGGGTTTACATGCACTCTAAATATAGTGATCGGATTGATGTGCATGTTTATATGTCAATGTTATCAACACGCTAGTAACATGTTCAGCTATTGTGAGATTTGGTCAAATGTTGTGCAAACATAAGATGACTATTTCACGTTTGCATCCATTTATCAGAGTGATGATCTTCCATGATGCTTTCGGTTTTGTTCGTAATGAAGATATTCCGATTGATCAGTCTGATCATAGAGGTTGCATGCACTCTAAATATAGTGATCCTATATAGATTGTTTTGTGCACAAATGTCATGGTTTTAATTAAATGCAAACAACATGATAATCAGTGTAACAATGTTCAAGTGATGTTATTTATGCTAGTAAGATGTTCGTCATTCTAGAATTATACTATCAACATGCTAATAACATGTTCAGCTATTGTGAGATTTGGTAAATGTAATGCAAACCTAAAGGCTCGTACACACCGGGACGCTTTTCGTTTGCGTTTTTATCGTCAGCGTTTTTCAAGACATTTTTCCGGATTCAAACCCAAGCGATTTTCACTGGTGTCGAGCAGAGGAGGATGCAAAACCACTCCTAAAGCCTGATTTATACTTCTGCGTCAAGTGACCGGCGTAACCCACGGCGCAGGCAACGCGCGTGGCTGTGCATTTATACTTCTGCGCGCTGTCTCTGTCGGTCTGCATTAACACTTCCGAAACGCTAGTGGGCAGTGAGGTGTAAATGTTCCTCTGTGTCGAGTTTCTTCTCTGCTTTTTTGCTTTTCCTGAACACTTCCGGGATGTACAAGTGACTCAAACTCGCTCATTTTGAGGCAGGAACCGGCGGACGTGCAACAACTTTAACTATGAGGTAAACACAAAACAAAACTTTCCATCCGGAGCTCCTTCACGGGACTCCACACTTGTAAACAATCGCTCACGCCATTCGCGCGGCTCTCGGTCCCGCCCAGACTTGTCAGTGCTACCAAGCCGACCAATCACAGAGCTTACGCTACGCGTCGTTGCGATGTGTAGTTACATTTTTTGAGAGGTGCACGTCAGCGACGGCCACGGCGAAGCGCTATGCGTCAGCGCCGTAGCATACGCCGGCATTTGACGCAGAAGTATAAATCAGCCTTTATACTTCTGCGCGCTGTCTCTGTCGGTCTGCATTAACACTTCCGAAACGCTAGTGGGCAGTGAGGTGTAAATGTTCCTCTTTGTCGAGTTTCTTCTCTGCTTTTTTGCTTTTCCTGAACACTTCCGGGATGTACAAGTGACTCAAACTCGCTCATTTTGAGGCAGGAACCGGCGGACGTGCAACAACTTTAACTATGAGGTAAACACAGAACAAAACTTTCCATCCGGAGCTCCTTCACGGGACTCCACACTTGTAAACAATCGCTCGCGCCATTCGCGCAGCTCTCGGTCCCGCCCAGACTCGTCAGCGCTACCAAGCCGACCAATCACAGAGCTTACGCTACGCGTCGTTGCGACGTGTAGTTACATTTTTTGAGAGGTGCACGTCAGTGACGGCGATGGCCACGGCGAAGGGCTATGCGTCAGCGCCGTAGCATATGCCGACGTTTGACGCAGAAGTATAAATCAGCCTTTAGATGGCGCTACACACCTTTAAGCTTCCGACACCCGCTTGTAACACAGAAGAAGAAGACAAAGTTGACACGCTTGTTATGGATGGTTCAAGCAGCAGCTCCAGCTCTAGCGATGAAGAAATGATGATTGTTCACAAGAGCAATAAGCAGCTCCACGTTCATGTCGCCTCTGGGCGTCTTCTTCAATGTGCGCTCGTATTGAGAGTTTTGTGCTTGAGCGCCTCCAAGAGCTGTTTACTGTAACTTCAGCAGCTGTGTGCACGTGAACAAAAGTGCCGATCCGATTGGTGGAGAAGGTTTTAGGGCAGTACGTCAAAACAAAAAAAGAGCATGAGGCGTTTCTTTAAAAATGACGCTTTTACGCCTGCCGTTTTGCACATTGGTGTGCACGATCACATTGACACCCTTTATTTAGTCACAAGGCGTTAAACGTCGCTGGAAAACGCGAGCAAAAAGTGTCCCGGTGTACACGGGCCCTAAAACTATTTAACTTTGCATCCATTTATCAGAGTGACAAGCTTCCGTTTTGCTTTTGTTTGAAATTAAATATATATATATCCATGTATATGCCATGGATTTAGTGCTGGAAATATGACAGTAACCGGCTTATTTTGCTAGCAATGCTAGTAACATGTTTATCATGCTAGAATCATACTATCGATATGCTAGTAACATGTTCATCCATTGTGAGATTTGGTCAAATGTTGTTTTGGTTTTGTTTGTAATGAATTTATTACAGTTGCTCAGCCTGATCAGAGTTTACATGCACTCTAAATATAGTGATTGGAATGATGTGCACATTTATGGTTCTAATTGATTTGATTCTAGCAACATGATTATCATGCATAGATATATACATTAGATGTCGCCTACCCTTTTGTTGTCTATTTGAAGGGAATGTGTCAATAGAGCCGCCATTTTAGTACAGGGTAGCGCTCCTTTGAAATGAATGCGGGACCAAGCTGCAGTGGAGGACTGTGGCCATCCAGAGCCAGAGAATTACACATGTATACATATATCTATGATCGGGAGTTTTCCCGGAGGTCATTATGCTAAATTATTTTTATAAATTCCGAAATTTATATTTTACATCACTTTTCTACATTAATGGATCAGTGATCGCACAGGCATTCCTGACAAAAAGCTTGTGTTTGTGTGTATGGAAATGTACTATCCACCCTCCCTGTTAGATTTGATCTAATGGGTGTCCTGAAACACCCCTCCTCTACTGCTTTCACTTTTCATACTGATGGAGGGAGCGATTCGTTTGTGAATGAATCTCCATTATGAACGACTCGTTCACTAGCCGGCAATAATACAAGTTTCTGGCAGCGCAGCATCTCGTTGTCATATTTCTTTTGCATTGTTTGCTGATTTTATTCAACAAAACTAGCATAAGCCGAGTGTTTAGTGCGAGTTGCTGCTGCTTTGTCTTATGGTGAATGCAGTAAGTGACTGTTATCATCAATAACGTTACCTGATTAGCACAAAAGTTCAGAACATACAAAAACGTAAAAAACTTAACCATACCCATGAAATGTTCTGCCTTTGTGCTTTGTTTTCTTTGTTTGCTCATTACTACACCCGTAGACCGCGCTAAAGTCCCGCATCTTCACGTAATAACACTGTCTTGACTAGTGCGGTTGAATGACACTTGTCCTGGGAGCACTGTACAAACATGGCGGTGCTATTGACGCATGCTCAGGGTCCGTATGTGATATCTAGTGTATATATAGATGATTATCATGCTAGAATCATACTATCGACATGCTAGTAACATGTTTATCTATTGTGAGTTTTGGTCAAATGTTGTGCAAACATAAGATTTTGCAATCATTTCCATGATGGATGCTCTTATGTTACATCCAAAATGATTGAAGTACATGTTTCTGATTGGAAATCCAGCTCTGTCTCTGTGTGACTTATGGTCATTGGCTCAGTTTGTGTGCGTTTATTTGTACTACACATCTGTGCCAATGACCCTCCTAAACTAACAAGAAACCATTAATCCAATTGTACTAATATTTGAAATTGCAGATCACAACATCACATACTAAAACTTGTCAAGGTGTTGTGTCCAGATGACATTAACAATCTTATCCACCTTTTTCTACACCACATGATGCTTTGTGTGAATTATGGGAGTAACGTCTATTAAACTGTAAACAATCAGTGAATAAACGAGGTGTCATTATTCTCCTCACAGATTACACATTAAATATTATAAGGCAGCAGATTAAGTTCTTAAATTACTTTCAGTAGACTATGAATAACAAGTCTTTCTGCACAGTATTATTACAGATGGGTTGAACATCACTGTACTGTAGGTCAGTGTTTCTCAACCACGTTCATGTTGGACAAGCAGCACATTTTCCATGTCTCCTTAACCAAACACACCTGATTCAGATCACCAGCTCATTAGCAGACACTGAAAGACCTGTAACTGCTGTGCCAGACAAATTAGACCTCCGAAACACGCAGTGCTGGTGGGCCTCCGGGAACATGGTTGAGAAACACTGCTATAGGGATCACAAAGAGAAAATGAACTGGAGTAGCTAAACAGTGAGCTTTGGCACAGATATGCTTTTGACACTAATGTCATGTTAAAATACCAAGCATCTTGTTTTGCTTTTTTGTTAGGAACAAAATGCAAGTACTATTATTCTTCAGGAGAAAGTCTTTTAGCTTGGCTGGAGTAAAGAAGTCTATTAAATCTATTTATCATAATCAATATTATAACTTTGAATAAATCAAATTGGCCGTAGTGTGTGTGTGTGTGTGTGTGTGTGTGTGTGTGTGTGTGTGTGTGTGTTTGTGTTTGTGTTTGTGTTTGTGTTTGTGTTTGTGTTTGTAAGTGTGTATGGGTGTTTCCCAGTACTGGGTTGCAGCTGGAATGGCATCCGCCGTGTAAAGCATATGCCGGAATAGTTGGCGGTTTATTCCGCTGTGGTGATAAATGTACAGGGGGCTAATAATTCAGGAGGGCTAATAATTCAGGGGGGCTGATAATTCAGGGGGGCTGATAATTCAGGGGGGCTAATAATTCAGGGAGGCTAATAATTCAGGGGGGCTGATAATTCAGGGGGGCTGATAATTCAGGGGGGCTAATAATTCAGGGAGGCTAATAATTCAGGGAGGCTAATAATTCAGGGGGGCTAATAATTCAGGGGGGCTAATAATTCAGGGGGGCTAATAATTCAGGGGGGCTAATTATTAAGACTTCAGCTGTATATATTGTTTATTCATTTGAATGGAAGCTTCCCAAACCGCAATTGCAGCCCAGAATATAAAGCACAGTATTTAAGTGTGTGGAAAAAGGTGGATAAATCCTTTCAGGCCATTAAATGAACCCCACTGTGAATGAATGGGAGTTTGGTTTATTTTTTCCGGGTGTCTTCTCATGATCTACCTGTCTGTCTCTTTCTCTTCCTGCTTTGTTTTATTTTGGTTTCTGTCCTGCGTTTTCTGATGTCGTGGTGTGCCGATTGCTCCTCATTCCTGGGCGAAGGCTCCAGGAGGCGTCAGAAGGGTTCAGACTACGCCTCCACCTCGGAGGACGAGTACGAGTCGAACCAAAGCACTCCTAAACACAAACGCTCCCATCATTCAGGAGCGCAGCAGAGCCAGCCGGCAGGTCCGGTGAGAGCCATGCCCAGATCCAGAGACTCTGAGGGGGAAGGACAGGAGAGCGACGCCTTCCAGAACTGGACGTCACACAGTGCCGAGATCGCCAGGTGAGGATTGTTAAAAACACAGAGGGAATAAAGTCATTAGGTGCGTCCCAAATTGCCTACGTATGCAGTATTCTATGCCATTTTGTAGTATGAATAGTGCAAGTAGTGCGTTCACACTCAAATATTCTCTTTATTAAACAGAATAATGCACTTTAAATACCCGGATGATGCATTTATTTAATCATTAAAAAAACTGTGTAATGATGGACACTTTATACACACACAACAGCAGCAGCTTTGCTCACGTAGCTGAAGGGGTGGGGCTATTGATGAAGGGGCGGTGCTAATGATTAAGGGGCGGAGCTGTTGGTCACTGACATTGGATTACTTTATTTATTGTGGATGGTGAAGCAAAGTTCTCGGACGAGAGTGATCATGTGGCCTCCTGATGGGGAATGCGATTATACTCATGGCAGATATTATTTGGAAGTTTGGTAAACTGTCCACTTATTAAAATACCATTAGTGTTCCATTTGCGACGACACTACGTTCATATATATGAATATAGACATACGCTGTTGAGTGTGTAAGTAAATACATTGTGCATAGCGTGCCATTTGAGACATGGTGATAGATTTTATGTGAGTAATAATTGACAACATGCTGTTAAATTATTCGAAAATAATGCAAAGGGATCTCAGGTATGCATTCTTTTTTTAATCTTTCTAAGGACTGTGATTTTTCCACTGCTCCTACGGTTTTTACAGCTAAATCCACTGTTCAGATGTTGTTTGAGACTTTATTAGTCAGGTGTTTGTCCTCAAACTGCTCCTGTGTGTAGCGCTATCTCCTTTAAAGCCTTCTGTTGCATGATGATGTGACTTTTGTAGCTGTGAAATCTCTGAAGAATATAAAAAATATAAATAAAGCAATTATTCAGTGAGTGCGGTTGATACTGTTAACAAGGTTAATGCACCAAATCTAAAAACCGCAGTTCACTATTGATGTTCAAGGGTCACGAAACACCAAAACACATGTGTTGAGCTGTTGACAGTCGTATATGTGTCCCACACTGCTATAAACACTATTAGGACACATATATCTCACTAAAAAGTGTAAATTGGTTGTTTTTGCAAGCAAATTCGTACTTCCGGTTTGAAATGAATTTTTGAAGCTGCGTCACGGTCATGACATAATAGTGTGTATTCCAGCGTGCAGACTGGACGTCTGTGCCAGAGTGTGTCTTATTACGTCTTACAGTGTGCTGCAATAATGCATGAGTAAGGCTTGGTTCAAACCAATCAGCGCGCTCTATTGTGCAACTTCATTAATATTCATTACTGTCACAGTGTTTAGACGGCAGAGACGCCACGTTGTGTTGGCAAAACAAGCGTGAAGTGTTGCTTTTATAGTTTGCTGCAGTGAAGTTTCGTTTTCCTTTTCTCTCTGTGAGAGCTCAGAGTCACGTGTGGATTAACAGTGTACGCGACGCTCGACAACAATAACTAACGTGTCTAAGGAGGATTATTGTTTACCTGAGAGCTGTTCTCATCTGCAAACGCTGAGATCGGATTCGCTTGTAGTCTCCTCTTAATAAAGACGCGGCTCTAGTTGCTGGTGATTGTCCTGTCTCTACAGATTTGGTAAGTGATTGACCAGTGCTCTTTGTTCATTCAGTTTGTTCGTATCGAACTAAGTTAACTATTGCACCGAGTGTAAACCACAACCAAACTTTAACCTCGTGTAGGGTTTTCACCGCATTTAGTGACCGGAATAACACACGCGGTTTTCTGACGCTACCTGCCGTGTGCATCTAAGTTTCTGGGAAATGCTGAGGTTTTTTTTCTCTCATTCGCCGTGCGGTATCAAACATTGCATGAAAAATACACACTTAGAACAGCTCCTCTAATCAAATATCTCGTTTATCGCGAGGGGCATGAATGAATTCCCTGAATGAAAGAGCCAAACTGCAGTTAAAGTCCACCATTTAATCATTTGGCAAATAATTCGACTACAGATGTCCATGTAAACACAGTCACTTTGTCCCGTGTGTGTGTGTTTGTGTGTGTTTGTGTGTGTTTGTGTGTGTTTGTGTGTGTGTGTGTGTGTGTGTGTGTGTGTGTGTGTGTATTTTGACTCTGAAACTCACCCGTGCCCAAATAGACACTCCCACACCCTCCCACTTTAGTTTCTCCGACACTCCCCCCTAAACAGAGCTGGACACGCCCACTTTTCTGACTTTTTCCAAAGTAGAGGTGTGAAAACACCCTGCTGAAATGAGGGGGTTTCATGGCCCTTTAAAATATTGCCCTTAATCTTTTTTCATGCATGTTCTTCTCCAGATTGAGTCAGGATCTCGCTAAAGATTTGGCTATTTTGGCCCAAGAGATTCATGATGTCGCAGGAGACACTGAGACTCAGAGCGGATCACAAGAGCAGACGGAGCCCGCCGTATCCACACAAGAGGAGGTGCTGCAAAACTGCCTTTATTTCATTACTAATGCAGATAAAAAAAAATCTTTTTACTCAGTTTTTGTCTTGTTTCTTGCCCAAATATCTAGAAATTCTTTAATTTAGAAGCATTTTTTGGACAAGCAAATTATAGTTTTGTTTTCAGAAATAATGCATCAAAATGAAGTGAGTTTTTCCTTAAAACAAGCAAATGATCTGACAATGGGGAAGTAAAATGAGCCTGTTTTTGCGTTGAAACAAGATTTTATTGTACACACAAAATTAAATAATAATATGATTTAAAATAGTTGTTTTCTATGTGAATAAATAGTAAATTGTAACATTTCTATGATGTAAAGCTGTCATATAATTATAATATGTATAATAAAGATCATATTAAATAGTGTTTTGTTTTTTAAATAAATAATAATTTTATACAATAAATGCAAAAATAAATGTAAAGAATAGAAAAATTTCTGACTATAATCTGTGTTAAAAACAATTGTGTTGCTGCATATTTTTGTGGAAATCATTTTCAAAAACTGATCCATAGTTCAAAAGAACAGGATTCATTTAAAACAAAAAGAAACCTTAAGTTATTTGTAATAAAGTAACTTCTTTTGCTCCAGCCAAACAAAAAGAAATAAAGTTTCTCCAGAGGAAAAGTATACACTCACCGGCCACTTTATTAGGTACACCTGTCCAACTGCTTGTTAACGCTTGATTTCTAATCAGCCAATCACATGGCAGCAACTCAATGTATTTACACATGTAGACATGGTCAAGACGATCTGCTGCAGTTCAAAGCGAGCATCAGAATGGGGAAGAAAGAGGATTTAAGAGCCTTTGAACGTGGCATGGTTGTTGCTGCCAGATGGGCTGCTCTGAGTATTTCAGAAACTGCTGATCTACTGGGATTTTCAAGCACAACCATCTCTAGGGTTTACAGAGAATGGTCTGAAAAAGCGGAGATATCCAGTGAGCGGCAGTTCTGTGGGCGCAAACGCCTTGTTGATGCCAGAGGTCAGAGGAGAATGGCAGAAGAGCAGACTGGTTCCAGCTGATAGAAAGGCAACAGTAACTCAAATAAGCACTCGATACAACCGAGCTCTGCAGAAGAGCATCTCTGAACACACAACACGTCCAACCTTGAGGCTGATGGGCTACAGCAGTATCTTCTGATGGCTACTTCCAGCAGGATAACGCACCATGTCATAAAGCTCAATCATCTCTGGTTTCTCGAACATGACAATGAGTTTACTGTACTCAAATGGCCTCCACAGTCACCAGACATCAATCCTATAGAGCAGCTTTGGGATGTGGTGGAACGGGAGATTGGCATCAAGGATGTGCAGCTGACAAGTCTGCTGTAACTGTGTGATGCTATCATGTCAATATAGAGCAAAATCTCTTAGGAATATTTCCAGTAGCTTGTTGAATCTCTGAAGAATTAAGGCAGTTCTGAAGGCGAAAGGGGTCCAACCCGGTACTAGTAAGGTGTACCTAATAAAGTGGCCAGTGAGTGTAATATAACATCTCTTGGGGAAATATTTGGAAAAAAAAAATAATAATTTTTAAATGATCAGAAGGAGGAATAATTCTGTCTTCAACTGTATGAAGGCATTTTATAGTTGTCCACATTCAGCTTTACTCAGTTGTGTTTCTGCGCTCTTTCAGTTGCGGCATCAGATTCCTGAATCCAGTCTGAAAGTGCAGAAAGAGTCTCCTGGAGCAGTCGAAGAGTCTGAACACACCGCTGAAGATGAGAATCAAGCCAATAGGAGACAAGACGAGGTAAAAACAAAACAAGAATAGTGTATCTTCAAAAATAAGCTCAAATAGAGATTGAGACTTTAATTTTTTATTGTTTAATCGTGCTTCTCCAATGTTTGCAAACTTACGATTAGCCTATTGGATGTTTCGTGCAGCGCTTTAAGAAAAGTATTATTACACTGTATTGTTGTTTTTAAAGCTGTGTGTTGTTTCTTCAGGCTGCTGTGAACAGTGTGCTCCTCAATCCTGTGTCTCAGCTTTCACTCGCCATCAGGGAAAACACCGAACAGCTCACACACAAAATCAAGTCAGATTCTGCTTTTTATTTCTCCCTTGCTTCTGCTGTTGCTGCTGCTGCTTTCTTTTTGATATAAGAATAAAACACTGAAATTAAAAGACAATCAAAAACTATAACACAATTAAACACAATGCATGTAAGAACTATATTTATAGACATTTTTAAGGAAAGATTTTTTCTTTATAAATATATTTCTTGCGTGCATTTTACGGTTGTATTATAGTTTTTGTTTTTAACAAAGACAAATCAGTATTAAAATATTAGCCTTGAGGTCCCAACTGGATAATCCTCATTTCTGTTGTGTTTTGCGTTCTGTAATGTTATATACTCTCATGATTAAGATGTATTGTGCTGGTTTCATGTTAACATGTTGTGGCTTTTAATCTTCAGGGTTTTGTTTCACAATCGGAGAGATGTTTTGGGTGAAATCGAGGCAAAGATCAGTGCAGAGGATGATTCTCTATCTATGAAAACCTCAAACAAGGTCAACACATCTCTTTTTTTAATAATTCAATATCATTATATTGTTTAAAATATATTTTAGCATTTTAAACTGAATGCACATAATGCCCATACCAGTGTCATTTATATAATTGAGGTATTAAACATTTTAGCAACATTTTGTATTTAAATAAATAAGTAATTATTTTAGTATTCAGTATTTAAGTATAAAAATATATAATAATATTGATGAATAGAATTAAGAACACATTTTTACATTGTTTTTAATATTTTACTTATTGAAATATCAGTTTTTCTTACATGCAGAATTTAATTGTTTTACAGATTTGATTTTCCTTCATGAGGTTGCTTTGAGAAACATTAAAATATAAACTGTAAAGACAAATATAAAATAACATTAAAAGTTGCATAATTAATTGTAATTTCTATTTTACTTTAGTACCTACATGGAAATTGTGCAACAAGAAGACCTTAAAATAAAGTTTTGGCTCGTTTTAATGTTTAGTCATTTTAAATGCATTTAATAGTTTTTATTTTTTAATTAAACTAAATTTAAATTAATATTTATTTATGATTTTTGTCCTGTAGGAAGTGGCGTCGATCCTGAAAGAGCTGAGGAGAGTCCAGAAGCAGCTGGAAGGTCAGTCGACGCTTAATTTAACACTAAAATACTGAGTTTGCCGATCCTGAAGGAAAACATAAACAGGGGGGCTAATAATTCTGACTTCAACTGTGTGTGTATATAAATAAATATATATATATTAGTGGTGGGCCGTTATCTGTGTTAACGCAAGACTCTTATCGTGCGATTAAAAAAAATTGCTGTTAATCTATTCTCAAAGTTGGGGTGGGAGCTGGGTCTATTCCACGCAAGCTATGATGACTTTCACCTTGATATTTTAGAGCAGATGTATTCCTGACCGGTGAGCCGTCTGACAAAAAGTGCCCTTCTGAATCAAATCAGCAGATGCCTGACTTAACTGCAGTTCGGCAGTTTCACTTTAACTCATGAATATTTCATTCATGCCCCCGTGACAAACTATTAGACGCAAATAAGGAGTGAGGACTGCTGAGAGTGTTGTGGAATTTATTAACGCACGCCAAATAGAAAGAAAAAAACTTCCGCGTTTCTCGGTGTGTTTGTGTGCATGTGTGCGGTCCTTTACTGAGAACTGCGTGTGGGTTTTGTCAGAAAATATGGCGAAATCTCCTACATTAAATTATACGAGGCTTTGAGCGTCACCATATGAAGTCTGAGGCAACCCATTGAAAGCAATGGAATTTCTTTTGTGTCTGTATAGTGGCGCCAATGGGCACCTTTGGCGTCCTCATACTGACGCGCAAGGTGCTGAACCATGCTTCAGATTTTGATGCCTTCGAGATAAGATTGGTTTTGCGATGTTTACTTCAATAATGCCACTAATATCTGCATACTCCACATGTCTCCCTTTCTGTTTAGTTCAGTTCTGACTTTAGTCGGATTGAGGTGATCAGAAATCCATCGCTGTTTGGAGCTTCATAATTCATGCTTAACTGAAAAAAACAGTTAGTAAACACGAGTACATCTTATTGAACATTATTTATTTTCATCATCAATTATCAGAGTAGAACAGTTTCTCAAGCAGTTTGTGATGCATTTTGGAAACAGGAGATGAGCCCCTGGATTAATGCGCCACCTGGCTTGAGAAACCCGTTCTCAAAGTTCTCAATCTTCCCGTTCTCATTCTCCGGCAGAATTCAAATGAGCCATTTTAATTTAGATTATTTCCGAGATGAATCTAAAAAAAATTATCTATGCCCACCTATATGTATATATATTTGTTTTTTTATTCTATTATAACAATTTTTACATTCATTCTTTGCCCAAGTGATGGGATATCATTGATTTTAGTTTGTCATTTTAATTGTTAATATATTTAAGTAGTTTAAAAAATATATACCTTTTTATTTTAGTATTCATATATATTTAATATTATTAGCCCCTTTAGGAAATTATTTTGATTAGTTTGATTTTCTACAGAGCAAACTTCTGTTGTCTAGTTACTTGCCTAATTAACCCAATTGTGTTTCCTTTTTAACTCTTTAAAAGTAAATAAATAAATTAAATAGGAACTGTATTTAATAACTCCAAATTCAATAACCCCAATAGCCCTAATTTTCAATTAACATTAACAATTATTACATTAAGAAATGTAAAGAAAAGAAAAGGTTTGCCTAGTTTTTATCTTCCAGCACTTTTTATTCAGTTTAATTCCAGTTTATTTGTATGTGTGGAAATAGAGAATAAAGACAATAATTAGCGTAGCTGCTGTTTATAATGTATAATGTATATAACATAGAAACACATATATAAAGCATAGAAGTATATGCCTGGTGCATTAAGACAGGAGGAGTGTGTCCTACAGGTGGTTGTCAAGCCAGCTCACTTGCGTGGAGCAAACTCATGCGTCATATTGTTACATGATGCGTTGTGTGTATGCTTTACTAAACAGATCGGTCTTTAATCTAGTGTTGAACTGAGAGAGTGTGTCTAAGTCTCGACATTATCAGGAAGGCTATTACAGAGTTTGGGAGCCATAAATGAGAAGTCTCGACCTCCTTTAGTGGACTTTGCTATTCTAGCTACTACCAGAAGCCCTGAGTTTTGAGAGTGGGTTGATTTGTCCCACAGTCAGTCAGTGTTTGCTGCTGCAGTTTCCTCAGTGTTTTCTTTGCGTGTGTTTTCAGTGATCAACAGCATCATGGATCCGCAGGGGAACCCGGAGCTGATGCGGACGTTCTCCTCATCTGCAGCTGCAGCGCGTGGACCCAGATCTGCTCTGCGGGACAACAGATCTGCAGGAGGAGGAGCAGGAGCAACACCCAGAGCCAGACGCATGTTCAGGAGCACAGACAGAGACGGCTCGATGGTATAAGGAGAAGAGCCAAAACTCACGAACATACACACTGATTCAGGTGTACACACCACACACATTGATTCAGATTTACACACACTGATTCAGATTCTCACACACACCTATTCAGATTTACACACACTGATTCAGATTCACACACATATCGACTGATTCAGATTCACACACACAATACACACTGATTTAGATTCACACACACTGAATCAGATTTACACACACATACACACTGATTCAGATTCACACACACAATACACAGATTCAGATTCACACACACTGAATAAGATTCACACACACATACACACTGATTCAGATTCACACACACAATACACACTGATTCAGATTCTCACACACACTGATTCAGGTGTACACACCACACACACTGATTCAGATTCTTACACACACTGATTCAGATTCTCACACACACTGATTCAGATTCTCACACACACTGATTCAGATTTACACACACTGATTCAGATTCACACACATATCGACTGATTCAGATTCACACACACAATACACACTGATTTAGATTCACACACACTGAATCAGATTCACACACACATACACACTAATTCAGATTCACACACACATACACACTGATTCAGATTCACACACACTGATTCAGATTCACACACACACACACACACTGATTCAGATTCACACACACATACACACTGATTCAGATTCACACACACAATACACACTGATTCAGATTCTCACACACACTGATTCAGGTGTACACACCACACACACTGATTCAGATTCTTACACACACTGATTCAGATTTACACACACTGATTCAGATTCTCACACACACTGATTCAGATTTACACACACTGATTCAGATTCTCACACACACTGATTCAGATTCACACACACAATACACACTGATTCAGATTCACACACTGATTCAGATTCACACACACTGATTTAGATCCACACACACTGATTCAGATTTACACACACTAACATATTGAGTTTCTCACACACACATTGATTTAGATTCACACACACACATACACTGATTCACATTCACACACACTGATTCATATTCACACACACACACACACGCATACACACTGATTCAGATTTACACACACATACACACTGATTCAGATTCACACACACACATACACACTGATTCAGATTCACACACACACACTGATTCAGATTCTCACACACTGATTTAGATTCACACACACACACATACACACTGATTCATATTTACACACACATACACACTGATTCAGATTCACACACATACACACTGGTTCAGATTCACACACACACACACACACACATATTCAGATTCACACACACTGATTTAGATTCTCACACACACACACATACACACTGATTCATATTTACACACACATACATACTGATTCAGATTCACACACACACACATACACTGATTCAGATTCACACACACACATACATACACTGATTCAGATTCGCGCGCGCACACACACACACACACACAGACGGGATCTGTAGATGCTTGATGTTTGCACATGTCTATTCCTCCTCCAGCCAGCCTGAATGGGCTGCAGTTCAGAACTCTGCATTGAGTGTATCACTGTACAGACACTGTGGAGGATCCTCTCTATAGTTTGTGGGATTATGAATATATGAGCTCTGTTAATGAAATACATGATTATTTAAATCGCATTTGTCTCTGTTGGACAGGGGATTATTTCTATGATTATTAAAGATTTAAATTAATGCTTCTGTGTGTGTGTGTGTGTGTGTGTGTGTGTGTGTGTGTGTGCGTGCGTGCGTGCGTGCGTGCGTGCGTGTCTTCATTGTTTTATTGAAGTGCTGTGAAAGGAAAGTGCACAGGTCACTTGTGGATCTTTACACTGCAGTTTTTGTTTAGCATCATGTCCTGAATATAAATATATAGATGTACTCAATATAAGTGTGCTTTTCTACAGCACAAGTGTCTAAATATTCTCATAATATCATAATATCTCATAAAACATTTATAATATCATGTTTATTAATCAAGATTATACATTCATTTATTTTCCTTTGGCTTAGTACAGGGACGTCCAGACTCGGTGCTGGAGGGCTGGTGTCCTGCAAAGTTTAGTTCCAACCTCAATCAGACACACCTGGGCTAGCTAATCAAGCTCTTACTAGGCATTCTAGAAACATCCTTGTAGGTGTGTTGAAGCAAGTTGAAGCTAAAATCTGCAGGACAGCAGCCCACCAGGATCGAGTTTGGACACCCCTGGATTAGTCCTGTTTAATCATCAGGGGTTGCCACAGCGGAATGATCCGCCAACTATTCCAGCATATGTTTTACACAGCGGATACCCTTCCAGTTGCAACTTAACTCTGGGAAACACCCATACACACTTGTTCACACACACACACACACTCAGACACTAAGGCTAGTTTAGTTCGTCAGTTCCCCCATTGCGCATGTGTTTGGACAGTGGGAGAAACCATAGCAAACCCATGCCAACATGGGGAGAACATGCAAACTCCACACAGAAAAGACAACTGACCCAGCAAGGACTCGAACAAGTTAGCTTTTTGCTGTGAGGCCACAATGCTAACCACTGAGCCACAACAATTATGACATTGCTTATTTATATTCTTTATTAATGAAGTCATCTGAAATGAAGAAGAAAGCGTTCAGCATTACTCCCAGAGTTCATCAAGAGTCTTTGTGTTCATCTTCAACGCCTCCTCCTTCATCTTACCCCAGACATGCTCAATAATGTTCATGTCTGGTGACTAGGCTGGCCAATCCTGGAGCACCTTCTCTGCTTTCAGGAGCTTTGATGTGGAGGCTGAAGTATGAGGAGCGCTATCCTGCTGGAGAATTGTCCCTCTGCTGTGGTTTGTAATGTAATGGGCAGCACAAATGTCTTGATACCTCAGGCTGTTGATGTTGATCATCCACTCTGCAGATCTCTCTATACTGAATGAACCCCAAACCATGATTTCTCCTTCACCAAACTTGACTGATTTCTGTGAGAATCTTGGCTCCATGCTGGTTCCAGTAGGTCTTCTGCAGTATTGGTGATGATTGATGCAGATCAACAGATGATTCAGCAGAGGAATCCACCTTCAGACACTTTTACACATCATCAACTAGAAGTCAAGTTATTATCTGCTGCTCCTACATCTGAGATCCACAGCAAGACTTTTGTCAGGCAGTGTTTATGTAACTGAACTGTCCCTTTAAATCAGTTTGTTCCTCCTGGTAAATGTAATCTGGTAATGATTATAGTTGAGTTTCTGCAGAAATGAAAGTGAAACTCAGAGCAGTCGGGACTTTTATCAGACTCTCCTTGATGCTCATCAGTGTTCATATGATTTCTGTCTGGACAAACATCACTCACTGAAGCAGGTATACTATATTTTATTATATTAAAACATCTGACAGCTGAGATGTATATTATTAATGTTTGATAATTATTTGTACCGTATGATTAACTTGCATTTAGCCATGCATGCTTTTTATTTATTTATTTCATAACTGGTTATTGCTTTATATTTATATATACAAACAGTTAAAGTCAGAAATATTACCCCCGCTGTTTATTTTCCTCCAATTTCTACGGAGAGCAGATTTTTTTCAACACATTTCTAATCATAATAGTGTTAATAACTCATCTCTAATAACTGATTTATTTTATCTTTGCCATGATGACAGTAAATAATATTAGACTAGATATTCTTCAAGACACTTCTATACACCTTTAAGAGACATTTAAAGGCTTAATTAGGTTAATTAGGGTAACTGGGCAGGTTAGGGTAATTAGGCAAGTTGTTGTATAATGATGGTTTGTTCTGTAGACTGTCGAAAACAAATATTGCTTAAAGGGGCGAATAATATTGACCTTAAAATGGTTGTTAAAAAATATAAAACTGCTTTTATTTTAGCCGAAATAAAACAAATAAGACTTTCTCCAGAAGAAAAAATATTATCAGACATACTGTGAAAATTTCCTTGCTCTGTTAAACATCATTTGGGAAATATTTAGAAGGAAAAACAATTCAAAGGAGGGCGAATAATTCTGACTTCAACTGTATATATATATATATGTATGTATATATATATATATATATATATATATATATATATATAAATATATAAATGCCAGTTTTTTCCACATTTAGTGTATTACACGCTGCTTATTTGTAAAATATTTATAAATTGCATTTTGAATGTGTGTTTGTGTGTGTGTTTTAGTAGTATGTACTACAACGTTTTTTAAGTGTTATTAAATACTAGTGTATTAGTTTCTGTAATGTTTTTAATTTTAGTTTTAATTTAATTTCTGTTTAATATTTTGCATTAACTTTAGTAAAAGTGTTTTACTGTTCATGAGTTTAGAATTGTAATTCACTTTATTTTAGTTAATGTTTATTATATGTAACAAAGTGTATATGAAGAGTTCAGATGCAAAAACCTCTAAGTGCCATCTGAAATTTGCTTCTAACATCAGCATTTTTCTCATTTTCTTGATTCGGTAATTTCACTTTTCTGGTAAAGAATAGGTTATTTTCATCGCTTTTAACATGAAATAACTGAACATAGCCATAAGAGGCTGAGAAAAATGCTTATTGTAGAAGAAAATTCAAGATGACACTTAGAGCTTCTGAACTCTTCATATATCAAACTCAGCTTCATAAAATCCAAGGCTGTAATGAACTGTTAATCATACTGTAAACTCGCTTTTCTTTGCTTCCTTTTTAAAAATAAATAACTTGCACATTTATAAAACTGTTAACTGTGTCGAATGTAAAGATGTCAGTGTTGTGAATGAATGTGTTTTCAGTCTAGTGATTAATTTGTTTTGCTTTATTGAAATACAACACAGATTACAGTATTATTATTAATAAACATTTTGAAAATGTTTTGTGCATTTGACTGTGTTATTAACTCTGTTTGTTTTCCAGAAAGCTCGTTCGTGACGCTGACAGGAATTATATTTAGATGTGTGCCTGAGATTAAAAGCACCATTTAAACAAGAAATAGAAATGAAAGAGGAACGAGGAACTGCTGAGGGTATTTGAGAGAATTTCCCTTTGTGTTTCCAACTAGACGGCATTCAACACCTGCAGCAGCATGTCTGAGTAAGTGCTCTTCACCACAGCTTCAGTACAGTGCTGTCAAATGATTGATCACACGTTTATAAAATAGATTACTGTGTATTGTGTAATAATATGAGCTAATTTATCCATAATGAGCCGTTTTTTCATATTTTGTGGTTCATGTTTGTATTCTTCCATGTTTATTTCTGCTTTTGAGTTGCTTTATTGGAGCTTGATCTTTCCTCCAACAACTTTTAACCTTGAAGATATGAGAAACGTGACTCTTATGTTCATGTGTAACAGTCTGCAGTGCTATATTGTCTGGGTTGATGTTACACCAGTGGTTCTCAAAGTAGGAGTCGCAAGTCAATAAAGAAAGGGGGGGGTCTCTTGGTGATATCCAAAAATCTCATATATTTTATTAAACTATTAGAATGATCATATTTTATCAATGGTTGTATTTAATTTGCGACCCCTGGGGTTATTATGCTAGATTAACATCACAGCAGTAGTGTTAGTTGCTGCAGAGTGGTTTTGCGGTATAACATTATGGCACTCGCATACACACTGAGGAGGGCATTGTGCCGAAACGTTTGTGTCTTTAAATCACCTGAAGAAAGTAAAAAGAAAAACATTACGAAGCAATTACTTGCTGAGTGCGAATCATTACCTTTTTGAATAAAAGCATCGACAAGACTGACGCACTAAAGAAGTTTCTTTAAAAGCCGCGAGCGCGCAGGGCAAACTTCAGCAACTCTGCTCACATACATTCAAAAATAAGGCCACGACTGAACAAGGAGGACGAACTCCAAGAGGTCTCGAAAATTAAACCAAGAATAGTTTTGTGCTATAAACATTGTGTTCATCATTCCCATTAAGTGAGATTAATATTAAATTAATAATGATTATAAAAAAGATATGATTGTAAGGCTGTTGCACTTTTTTTGTGTTGACAATATGCCTATGGGTGACGCAGTGGCGCAGTAGGTAGCGCTGTCACCTCAAAGCAAGAAGGTCGCTGGTTTGAGCCTCGGCTGGGTCAGTTGACATTTCTGTGTATCTGTGTAACATTTCTGTGCTCCGGTTTCCCCCACAGTCCAAACACATGCGGTACAGGTGAATTGGGTAGGCTAAATTCTCCGTAGTGTATGAGTGTGTGAATGAGTGTGAGGATGTTTCCCAGAGATGGGTTGCAGCTGGAAGGACATCCGCTGTCTAAAAACGTGCTGGATAAGTTGGTGGTTCATTCCACTGTGGTGGATTAATAAAGGAACTAAGCCGAAAGGAAAATGAATGAATGAATGTGCTTATGTTTATGTAGTTCCTATAGTGTGTGTGTGTGTGTGTGTGCACCATTGTGTACAATATTTGTATGCTTATAACCCTCTCCGTGCATAGTGTGGGTCGCGAGTCACTGGAGTTGTTATTTTAGGGGTCGCGGGTTGAAAAGTTTGAGTACCCCTGTATTACACTACAGTATCTTTTCTGTTATTTTACACACTTATTTCTCAAGATATTATTATTTCTTATACATTATATTATTATTTCAAATACTAGAATGTCACTAAAAGTCACTTTGTTAAACTGTAGAGTCGAATCTTCAACATTAAAAGTCAATCATCATCCTGTCAGGGTTGGTGAGGGGAAATGGGGAAAAAGGAGCGAGGTCTCAAGTGCAGGATAAATGGGAATTTATTAAATAATAAAAATAAAATAAAATGCAAAATAAACTACCCCGAGGGGGAAAACATTAACAAAACAAAAGCATACACATACAAACAGGACTGGGCAGGCTGGCAAGGATGAGGCCTGGAAACACAACAGGACTAGACTTCAAACGACGAAATGTGATGACGAACTGACACAGGACAGCAAAAGTGAGGGGTATATAAACTGTAGAAGATTAACACACAAACAGGTGAACACAATTAACTAATAATGGGTTAACAAGGAGGGTGGGACAAGACAATAGACGGGAGAGCGCATGACACAGAGAGACAATACAAGCCATGCGCTCACATAACACAACAAGAACATGCAGCCAATGAGAGAACTCATTAACCGCATGTTCATGACAACAAACACAACACTGAAGCACACGACAAAAGCACGTGACCACAATGTAAACACCAAGCCACGTGCTTTGACAAGAGACGCAAGACACGAGCACACGATAGATAAACACCTTACCGTGCGCTCACACATAAGCAACGCACATGCTTCATCTCAGCGCCAACCAAAACTGAAACCAACTAGACGGAGGCGCTGAGAATAAAGCAGGGGTCTGTTCTTCGTACCTCGCTTAAATGATCTAAGATGATTTGGCAGATCCTGGATCTTTTAATCTTGATAACTGATCTCTCGCTAATTTGGTTCTCCAAATAAGTTCGCGAATCAGATTAGAATATCTGGATGAACTGATCTGAGATCGCTGCGTTTGTTGTTAAGGACAGATCTATCGATCCTCGAAATCATGATCAGCAATGCAACGATTGGCTGACGGCACAGCAGCGTAATGACATCATCTGATAAATATTCAATTATCCATGAGAGCAAAATTACATCAAATTAGCAGTAAACGGCTTGTTAAATATGACACGCAGTAACTTCACATTTGTTGTGAGCTGCAGGCTTTACACTTTCATTTGTCAAGACAAGAGTATTCATCATGTATTTCAATGCAAATCAATGTATTTAGTTCTTCATTTAGAAAAGATTTTCTTTATTATAGTAACCGTTTTTTAATCGGTGTAAAGAATAACTGGTTGTTTCCAAAAGCATTTTGATATTGGTAAAGGCGTCTGCAACTTTTGTGAAGCATCACTGGCATATTAACTGTCAAAACATGTTTATGACTGCATATATGTATTATTGCTTTTAAAAAAAGTCACACATTGTGCATTTCTATTATACACATTTGTACTAAAGCGATCTAAAAAGTTCATATCAATAAGTTTTCTCTTTGCACCACCAGGTGGCAGTCTTTGTATTTTCATTTCGAGGGTGCAGATTGCATACGTTTTATTAATATGTATAACTTTATTTATTTTATTAATGACTATAACTTTTATATATATAGTTAAAAAATATTTACTATTTTCCCAAGTGTATATAACTTTTACTGTAAGAAAATATCAGAACTCGGTACATACTTTCTGTATTATCTTTGCTTGAACTGAGCCGATCTAATCCTGTTTATATGATTTGAACCTGCTCCCGATCAGGTTTGACCTAGCAGATCTGTTGCCATGACAACAACTCTCGGATCAGCTTTGAAGAACGAAACGATCCTGGATCGTGTCAAATCGTCAATATCCAAATCCAGCTAACTGAGTAATCCACATACGAAGAACGGACCCCAGCGCGCCGCTGACAGAACAAACACAAACACTAGTACAAGAGCGCGCGCGTCTGAGGGACGCAGAGCGTGCGCGGCCACATCAAGTGGCAGCGCGCACACTCTGCGTACACCCACGACGGCGCGCGCACACAGAGAAAGAAACAGGACCAGACATGGAGTAGTGTCAGAGCTCTGCCACCAAAACAAGAATTTACAAGACCAAAGTGGCAGAACCCTGACACATCCCATACTGTGATTCACAACCACAAATAAATGGAAAACACACAAAACACAGAAACCGTTCATCAGCAGATGTTTTACAGCGTACATTTTTTGTATATGTAAATGTATGCATGGTTATATTGTATAAAAATATGTTTATATGCATATAAAAATGTATATATAATACAAATTAATTTATTATATATCTATAAATACACGCGTGCAAGCATATATTTGAGAAAATGTTTATTCATGTTTAGATATTTAATGCATATGATACAAATTCTATATGAAATAATAAAATAAAATATATATAACAAAATAGTTTTGTTTCCATCACATATACATAATAAATACACACAGGACACACACATAAATTCTCAAAACAGTCTTTTATAATGGATGCAATTAATCTTTGCGTAGCTCTAACTTTTTGTATTTTGCAAAGTATGTGTGTATATACAGTGTATAAGCAGTACACGTGTTTGTGCATATATATATATATACACACAGGGTGGGCCATTTATATGGATACACCTTAATAAAATGGGAATGGTTGGTGATATTAACAACTTGTTAGTGGCACATATATGTGAGGGGGCTTGTAAATAACTCATGAATGAATAAAGTAACATTAAAACCAAGTACACCATTGTTTTTCTTGTGAAATTCCCAATAGGTTTATTAAGGTTTATCCATATAAATGTAAATGTCCCACCCTATATATATATATACATATGTGTGTGTGTCTGTGTGTGTGTGTATATACACACACAAACACACAAAGTTGAAGTCAGAAAATTATTATTAATTATTAGCCCCCCTTTAAATTATTTTTTCTATGTCAAATATTTCTCAAATGATGTTGAACAGATTTAGGAAATGTTCACAGTATGTCTGATAATATTTTTTCTTCTAGAGAAAGTCTTATTTGTTTTATTTGGACTAGAATAAAAGCAGTTTTTAATTTTTTAAACACCATTTTAAGGTTAATATTATTATATTATTATTATTAGCCCCTTTAAGCTTTATTTGTTTCCGATAGTCGACAGAACAAACCATCATTATACAATAACTTGCCTAATTACCCTAACCTGCCTAGTTACCCTAATTACCCTTGTGAAGCCTTTAAATGTCACTTTAAGCTGCATAGAAGTGTCTTAAAAAATATCTAGTCAAATATTACTGTTACAAGGGCAAAGATAAAATAAATTAGTTATTAGAGATGAGTTATTAAAACTGTTATGATCAGAAATGTGTTGAACAAATTTTCCCTCTATTAATTAGAAATTGGGGAAAAAATAAACATATACATATGTTACCATACAAACATTGATCTTAGATTTGATGAATGGTCTGACAGCAATACTCTTCAGTTCTCAGAGGAATAAAGCACATTACAGCTGAACAGTACATTCAGTGATGGTGTGTTTGTTACTGTACTTTCAGATCTACACGTCTGCGAGATGCTCAAGAACTCTCGTCTCCATATAACAGCCTACATGACAGTTATGTGTCCAATAAAACAGTAAGTCTGATGTTTTTCAGTTCATATGCCGAGTTGAAGATTTCAGCCCCGATTTTGACTCGCTGAAGGTTTTAAGAAATGGCAGACAAATGCCTGAAATCACTGCTCGTTCACGTTAATAACAATCACAGTGTGAACTATCAAAGACGCCATCTGAGAGAATCGCCTGAGTCTCCGTCACTCAATTCAAATCAATTCAGCTTTATTTGTATAGCGCTTTTACAATGTAGATTGTGTCAAAGCAGCTTCACATAAATGGTCATAGTAACTGGAACAGTGTGGTTCAGGTTTTAGTGTTTAAGTTCAGTTCAGTTCAGTTTAGCTCAGTTCAGTGTGATTTAATCATTACTGAGAGTTCAAACACTGAAGAGCCAATTCATCGATGCGTAGCTCTACCAATCCTGAACCTGTCGTGGTTTTCTTGGTTTTTCTCTTACTAAATCAAACTCAGTCTGGAGGTTATGAATATCAGAAGAATATACTTTATTGTCGACAACAAAGGAGAACTTTCAGGAGACCCCCAGTAGCATCTCTGTCTGAAAAATTCTGTCTCACTAATGAGCTGGCCTTACTTAAATACCCTTTCACATCCGTTGTTTTCCTTTGTTCTCCATATATTACACAAGATCCCTCCTAGTTTAACCCTTGACCCCAAATTCCACCTCTGTCATCTGTTTTTCCCTTATTTCTACATATGTCACACAAATTCTACCTAGGTTAACCCCTGACCTCAATTTCCACCTAGGTTAACCCCTGACCCAAACCTGGTAACTATATAACTTATCCAGTTCTTGTGATATGGTAATTCTTCTAATGGTATGCAAGTCTACAAGCAGATTATATACATACCATTTGAATATATATATTAACTTCACACTTTAAAGAGTATAAAATCCACTTCAAACCATGCGAGCCAGTGGCGACAGCGGAGAGGGAAAAAAAACTTCACCTGATAGGAGTGAAGAAAAAAAACCTTCAGAGAACCAGACTCAGTTCTGCACGACCACTTTAATTTCTCCACTGGCCACAAGTCTTCTGCAGAGCTTCAGTCACCGCGGTTTATCTTACCGTGGTTTATCTCATGAGATAAAAGTAATTTTTTAAAAGAAAATAAATCAATAATTAGGAAAATAAATCAATCAGTAATAAATAGGAATATTAATAATGATTTTATTTACTGTTATCCGCTATATGCTGTTGTTACAGGAAAAAAGAAGCAACACTGCTGTTGTCATTAGATTTGACTACTTTTACATCATACAGAAATATATGTAATGATTATTGTGTGAGGCGATGCAAATACAATGCAGGTAGAGCGATGCAAATGACCCACAAAGAACAGTGCGACTCTATTGACCTTATTCTAAAATGTGGAAGAGCGGCTGTTTTCGCGATTGTGTTAGAACAGTGGTTCTCAAACTTTTTTCATCAAGTACCACCTCAGAACAAAATTGTCTCTCCAAGTACCACCATAATGAGCAGTATTGAAATACAGTAGCATAGTAAGCCCAGTAAAGCAGCTACAGTACTGCACAGTTCAAAAAAGGTGGCAGATTAATTCCTATTATTGAGAATATCTATTATTGTCAGCCACTTTAAACATAAATAGTCTGAACCTTAACACTGTACTGTGCTTATATATATATATATATATATATATATATATATATATATATATATATATATATATATAAACTAAAAACGTCAACATTTAAATTAAAATGTGCTTAAGGTAAAAAAAAAAACTTTACAGGTCAGTTGTTCACCCTATAATAACACCAGTGAAACTTTTTTATTAGACCACTGGTGTCATTTTAAAATTTTTTATTTATTTTGTTTTCATGTTTAGCACTTCATGGGTTTGTATTCTTGCATACTGCTGTACTGCCATGTCATGGTTCAGTATGTGTGTTTCTATACATTAAAGACAACTTTTAACATTTCATCTGTGGAGTTTCTTTGGTAAAACACAGCACACAGAAAAGCCTATAAGTGGAACAAGGTTTAGAAACAAACATTTTATATTTTAAATATTACATCAAATTTCTGTAGCTTGAACTTATTCCATCCATTTGCTGTTCTACAAGGATTCATTGGTATTAGTAGATGGTTAACAAACGATGAACAACTCTCGTCTGTAAAGTGTGAGTAAATATAATAGTTAAGTGTTAGTTATTAGCTTAAGCATGTTATTGGGACGTTATTCTAAAGTTGCAACTATTCCTCATTTACTAAGTTAATAAATGAAAAATAGCTGCAACTTTAGAATAACATCCCAATAACATATACACACAATAACTGATACTTAACAAGTCTTTATTAAGTAATTTACTAAGAGCTTGTTCATGATCTTTTACTAATTTATTAGGTACAGTTTTAAATCATTAAAATACAGTTAAGAAGTCATTTACAACTTGTCAACTAACGGCTTGTAAGTTATCCATTGCCCATCTATAAGGCACAGTTGTAAATAATTAACAAACTATTAACTTTTATTTAACAAGTCATTTATAACTTGTTAACTAACAGTTTATTAATGGTCTATTAACTAGTTATAACGGATAGTTATTCTAAAGTGTTACCCGTCATATGTACAGGCAACTTTCCCAGAGATGGGTTGCAGCTGGAAGGGCATCCGCTGCGTCAAAACGTGCTGGATAAGTTGGCGGTTCATTCCGCTGTGGCGACCCCGGATTAATAAAGGGACTAAGCCGATGAGAATGAATGAATGTACCGTCCCTACTCTTCTTAACGAGCTGCGGGTGATGCTGTCGGCCCCTCAGAGCACTCACATGCGGCCCAGTCCTCATACAGCAGTCTCTCCCACCTGCAGCTTGACAGCAGATCACTCCTCTGCGTACCGACGGCAAATGATTTAGCAACTTAATAAAAACTAAATGGATGAGTTATAAAAAAATTCACCCCCTCACAGTTG
>NC_141037.1:2805000-2832500 GCF_052040795.2 Danio rerio
TTACATTTTATTGTTGAGAAAGTGAAACAACGTAGCCAGGGTGATGTGAATGAAGTTATAAAGTACACTGTTCCCTTTGAAGATTGACGCGTGTCCTCGGTATAGTCTGTTTTCCATATCAAACTGAGAGGAAGAGACTGCAGCCTTGAACAAACTTGCGAAGTCTGAACTTACAAGGAGAGGATGCAGGACTGAACTGTGTGTGTTAGGCTACTTAATATTCAGGAAAAGCCCCAATCAGAGAGGCGAATGTCTGCAGCCCCGCCTCCGTTTTCAGATGTCTCTGTTTTCCATCATCCACACTGAGACGGAGCAGCAGCGTTTCAGAATGAAAACGGCCTCTTCAGTGTTTTCGAAACGCTCCGTTTTCGGCGCTCGAGAACTCCGGTGTAGTGTGGACGGTTGGCGTAACAGTAGCAAAGCTTATGCGTTTTCAAACTAAAATGCATTAGTGTAAACGGGGCCTAACAGTAATACTTCAGCCATGGTGTCGTCCTTCCTCCAGCGTGAAGACCGGGGGGTTCGCTCACTATTCTGCTGTCCAAGGCGGCCGCCCAGCTTGCCTCTATGCATGTGCCGTCCCTGAACACACGTCGGCCACAACAGGAAATAAAAACTGCTTCTGCGTTTTTTTTATGCGTTAAATATTTTAAATTAATCACGTGCGTTAACACGCTAATTTTGACAGCCCTAATATAAACCCATTTAGATCATTTAATACTTAATTAGATATTTTAATACTTAATTAATTTTATCTCCATGATTGCTGTGTATATTTTATTACTTCTCTTGTTGCTTTATTGCTCTTGTTGATTGTACAGTGTCCTTGAGTTGCCAGAAAGGTGCATATTATTATATATTATAGCATCATTATTATTATTTACACTAATCATTACTATTAGAATGTGAAGAGACTTTCAACCAGCACAACAGCACATGTGTCTGAAGACCATTACCTACTGCAGCTTTATGCAGCTCTGTGGAATAATTGAATAATGTTATCCTGAATAACACTGGTGAAGGGTTGCTCTGGGCTGGTTTTTACCTTTGTGGCTGGTCGTGTGTGTTGTTTTGTGCAGTGTGGTTCTGGTGGAGAGTTTCCCTGAGGGTGTGGATCTGCGCAGAAACTCCAGCGCTGGATCAGACCTGTATGAGGCCTGGAGGACGCTCCTGTCTCTGGCCACAGAACAGATCGATGTGGCGTCTTTCTACTGGTCCCTGACGGATCAAGACATCGGCGTCAACTCTACTGCTGACACACATGTACAACACACACACAAACATAAGCTGCGTCCCAAATCGCATACTTGTGCACTATTCTACGCCATTTTGTAGTATTAATAGTGTAAGTAGTGCGTTCACACTGTAAACTCTAACAATAATAAGTGCACTTTAATTACCCGGATGATGCACTCATTCAGCCGCTAAAATGAAGTGTGTAATGACGGACACTTCATACACTCAACGGCCGCAGGTTTGCTTACGTAGCAGAAGGGGCGGAGCTATCGGACGCACATGTTGGATAACTTCATTTATTTTGGATTGTGAAAGCAGAATTCTCCTACGAGAGTGATTATAGCGCCTCCCAATGGTGAATGCGGTTATACTCACGGCAGGTTTTATTTGATAATTTGGTCATTTATTTCACTGATTTGGCGCCGCTAAACGTCATAAGAGAAACGGTTTGAATTTCTGCTTAGTAAAAAAACATTAGTGTGCCATTTGGGACGACACTACATACATATACTATCCTGTTGAGTGTGCAAGTGCATAAGTACATAGTGCATAAGTGCATAGTGTATAGTGTGCCATTTGGGACGCAGCTATAGTCTGACACACACACACACACACACACACACACTGGTGCCGCATGAGTGACATTGTGTCTGTGTGTCAGGGCAGAGCTATTCTGGAGGAGTTTAAAGCTTTAGCGTCCAGGAATGTGTCTGTGCGGGTGGTGAGCAGCATCCCCACACTGGCCCGCAATTCAACAGACCTGGAGGTCCTGCAGAAACACGGTCAGCAAACACACACACACACACAATCCTACTCACTGAACCTTTAACACACGGTTGTATTTCTAGTTGTAATTTAGATGTGTGTTTTGTATTAAGTGAAGTTTATGTATAAACAAATTTCGAGAGGATCACGTGCTCATGATTGCTAGCGGCTGGATCAGCATTATCTATTTAACTACGCTCCAATCAGATGACTCCTAAACTACTATAAATATCCTGGGGTTCATTCCACTGCTATCTTCGTTTTGAAGAGTCCCCCCTTCCTCCCCTACTCCTCCTTCTTAGATGGGTGACACAGTGGCCCAGTGCGTAGCACTGTCGCCTCAAAGCAAGAATGTTCCTGGCTTTACCAAACTAGCAGACATTTCTGTGTGGAGTTTGCACTTCTCCCCGTGCTCACATGGGTTTCCCCCGGGTTCCCCGGTTTCCTCCCACCGCCTAAAAACATGCAATTAAGTCAATTGAACAATCCAAATTGGCAACATAGACACGCTCCTAGTATGTAGTTAATTTCAAGAGCATTCACTTGCTACAGCAGGGGAGTTCTCGAGATCTACCTGAGCTCAAACTCCCCTCCCGCCTTGCAACGGGAGGGAGCCCTGAGCTTGAGGATCTCATGAGCTCAGGGCTCTCTCCCGGGACAGCATGCCAAACAAGCTTTACAATTAATCATCAGCTAAGTGTGAACTCTTGAATGACGGTGATGCTCTTGATGTAGGAGTGCATGTTCGCCGGGTGGACTTTGGTCGTCTCACTAAAGGAATCCTCCACTCCAAGTTCTGGATTGTGGACCGAAGACACCTCTACATCGGCAGCGCAAACATGGACTGGAGAGCTTTAACACAGGTGCTTGAGTGTGTGTGTGCGCATATGTGTAAATGTTTGATTGTGTGCATGTGTGTGTGCACGTATTTGTAACGTATGTGTTACAGTATGTATGTGTGATTGTGTGTTTTTGTTAGTGTGTGCATGTATGTGTGTGATTGTGTGCACATGTATTTGTGTGCAAGTGTGTGCAAATTTGCAATGTATGTATATTGTGTGTGTGTGTGTGTGTGTAAGTGATTGAGTGTGTTTTTTTGTTTGTTTAGTGTGAGTCAAAGTGAGAATGTTTTTGTTTCTGTGTGTATTTATGTGTCACCGACTTCTCTCACCACATCAAAAACACTGTGTGTGTGTAAAGTGTGTGATTATGTTTGTATTTATATGTGTGTGCGTATATTTGTGTTTCTGTGTGTATGAAATGTGTTTTTGGGATTCTGTGTGTATTTTTGTTTGTGTGAGTGAAAGTGAGTGTGTGTAAATTTCTGTATGTGTATTAGTGTTTCTGTGTGTCTGTATGTGTGTGACTTGTGTTGTTTATGTGTGATCCTGTGTGTATTGATAAGTGTGTGACCTGTCTGTGTGTATTTTTTTTATGTGTGTATTTATGTGTGTGACTTGTGTGTGTGTGTATTTATGTGTGTGACGTGTGTGTGTGTGTGTGTGTATTTATGTGTATGTGTGTGTGTATTTATGTGTGTGACTTGTGTGTGTGTGTATTTATTTGTGTGACGTGTGTGTATTTATGTGTATGTGTGTGTGTATTTATGTGTGTGATTTGTGTGCGTGTATTTATGGGTGTGACTTGTGTGTGTGTGTGTGTATTTATGTGTGTGACGTGTGTGTGTGTGTGTATTTATGTGTATGACTTGTGTGTGTGTGTGTGTATTTATGTGTGTGTGTGTGTGTATTTATGTGTATGTGTGTGTGTATTTATGTGTGTGACTTGTGTGTGTGTGTGTTTATGTGTGTGATTTGTGTGTGTATGTGTGTGACTTGTGTGTGTGTGTGTGTGTATTTATGTGTGTGACTTGTGTGTGTGTGTGTGTGTTTATGTGTGTGATTTGTGTGTGTATGTGTGTGACTTGTGTGTGTGTGTGTGTATTTATGTGTGTGACTTGTGTATGGGTGTGTGTGTGTGTATTTATGTGTGTGATTTGTGTGTGTGTATTTATGGGTGTGACTTGTGTGTGTGTATTTATGTGTGACTTGTGTGTGTGTGTATTTATGTGTGTGACTTGTGTGTGTATGTGTGTGACTTGTGTGTGTGTGTATTTATGGGTGTGACTTGTGTGTGTGTGTGTGTGTGTATTTATGTGCGTGACTTGAGTGTGTAGTGTGTGTGTGTGTGTGTGTGTATTTATGTGTGTGGCTTGTGTATGTGTGTGTTTATGTGTGTGTGTGTTTATGTGTGTGTGTGTGTGTGTGTGTGTGTGTGTGTATTTATGTGTGTTTATTTGTGTGACTTGTGTATGTGTGTGTGTATTTATGTGTGTGACTTGTGTATGTGTGTGTGACCTGTGTTGTGTGTATATTTACGTGTGTATGACATGTATGGGTGTGTGACCTGTTCGTGTGTGTGTGTGTGTGTATGTGTTAAGGTGCGTGAGCTGGGTGTGCTGCTCCTGAACTCCAGCACTCTGGCTGTTGACCTGCAGAAGATCTTCGAGTCCTACTGGATGATGGGCGTCTGGAACTCCTCCATCCCACAGCGCTGGCCGGACACACTCCAGACACACATCAATGAGGAGCAGCCGCTGAACACCAGCCTGAGTGGAGTCAACAGCAGAGTCTACATCACCGTCAGTCACACACACACACACACACACACACACACACACACATATATATTTACTTTGACTTCATTTCAGACAATATGAACACAAAATATTTCAGGCTCTATCTGATCTACTTCATTTGTAAATATTCATCCTTTCCTGTCATTCAGACCTGCAACACACTCCAGAAAGAGTTGTGACAGGAGCAGTTTAGGGCAGCAAACTGGTAAAATAATGATGTGATGTGAAACAGGTGAAGGCAACAGGTGATTATTATTATGATTTGGTACAAAAGCAACATGCAAGAAAGGTCTAGTCCTTAAGGAGCAAAGATGGGCAGAGGATCGCCAGTGTACCAACAAAAATGTGAGAAAAGGATTGAAATGTTTAAAAAGAGAAAGAGAGTAAGACATTTGGATATTTCAGCTTCAACAGTGCAGAACATCATTACAAGATTCAAGGAATGTGGAGGAATTGCAGTGCATAAAGGACGAGAGCGCAAGCCTGAGCTGAACAACTGATCTCCAACTCTTCAGACGGCACTGCCTCAGGAATCCTCATTCATCTGTAAGCCACATCAGCACATGGGCTCAGCAGGGGTGGACTTAGTGATTTAGGGGCCCTAAGCACTTCATAGCATTCAAGGAAATAGCGCTTTGGAATGGCATCATCATCCCTTCCGCCATAGAGCATAGAATCACCAAGTGCAATTTGAGAAACAGCCACTTGATGGCGCGGCGGTCAATTTGGAATGAAAACTCCAATAGAACAACAGGATATTATAATTCTGTAAAATAAACTATTAAAAGTGCTGATGATTGTGAAAGTAAGTGTTGTATTGTCGTCTTTCAGGTTGTATCTCAGCTTTATTGCACTTTTTTAAATAAATAAAACAAAGCAGCTCTGGTGGTGCAGTGAGTAGCACGTTTGCCTCACAGCAAGAAGGTTGCTGGTTCGAGCCTCGGCTCAATTGGCGTTTCTGTGTGGAGTTTGCATGTGGGTTTCCTCCGGGTGCTCCGGTTTCCCCCACAGTCCAAAGACATGCGGTACAGGTGAATTGGGTAGGCTAAATTGTCCGTAGCATGTGTGTGTGGATGTTTCCCAGAGATGGGTTGCGGTTGGAAGGGCATCCGCTGCGTAAAAACTTGCTGGATAAGTTGGCGGTTCCTTCCACTGTGGTGACCCCGGATTAATAAAGGGACTAAGCCGACAAGAAAATGAATAAAAGCAGCTGCTCGCCATTGCGACAGCAATAGGATCCAATGGACAGCAGATCGCTTTCACTCCAAAATGTCAGAATCCGGGGCTGTTGCTGCGCACTGCTGTTGCAATGAAACGTTCTACTGAGTGTCGCCTCTTGGTCATTCTAAGCTCTTTGCTTCCGCTATAGCAGCAGATCAGCTTCACAAACAATAACAAATCTCTCTTGTCTGTTAGCTTGTGTTTACCGTTGATATGGATGTTCAGTGTTTGCAAGGGCATGCAAGAGATGATTGATAGAAAAACAAGATTTGTATCTGAGAGTGAAATCTGCACACGTCCAAACTCATAGTGTCCAGCAAATTTTAGCTCCAACTTGCCTCAAACCACCTGCACAGATGTTTCTAGAAAGCCTAGTAAGAGCTTGATTAGCTAGCTCAGGTGTGTCTGATTGGGGCTGGAACTAAACTCTGCAGTACACCGGCCCTCGAGGACCGAGTTGGGCACTCTGATGTACAGTTAATCAGCCATTTTTGTGATTAGATTTTAATGGTAATAATAATAATAATAATAATAATAAAAAAAAACATTTGAACAAATTTAATTCACGACCCATCAAACTAATCGGCGGTGCTGAAACATTTGCGTCTGTAGCAGAGGAATGATCTCTCCATGCTGCAGGTGTGAGAGACGGCTGTGTGGTACTGTGCCACCTTTGAGTGCTCTAAGGCGAAGGAAAAACCGATGGCATCACCCGCAGGTCATTACGAATTAAGAGTAACGTTAGTAACAGCACGGACACATGAGAGTCTCTAAAAATCTCCTGTAACACCTAAAAACATTTGCTAGTCACTTAAAAAAAATAATTGGTGCTACGGTAGTCTGAAAAGTCGCTAAGTTGGCAACACTGGACTGACAGTGTGTTTGATTGAAGCGCTAACACCTCACGCATGTGCAGCAGTACAGAAGGAACGTTCCATTACTCATGGGGGCCCCCGTTTTTTGAAACAATAAAATCTTAACAGGATAGACAGATTTTACAACATATGATAGAAAATGTATAAAAGAGCTATATGACTAATATAGGCCTCTTTGCATTGGTCAGGGGTCCCCGAATTCCCCGGGGCCCCAAGTGGCTGCTTACCTCGCTTATTGGTCAAGTCCGCCCCTGGAGCTCAGGACTACTGCAAACCTTTGTCAAGTTCCACAATACGTAGTTACATCCACAAATGCCAGTTAAAACTGTACTGTGCCAAAGGGAAGCCCTATATTAACAGTGTCCATAAAGGATGGCCGATCAAAAAGTGGAACCGAGTACTGTGGTCAGATGAATCAGTATTTTTTGGGAGAAATGGAAGCCATGTGCTCCGGACCAAAGAAAAGGATCATCCAGACTGTTACCAGCAACAAGCCCAAAAGCCAGGCTCTGTCATGAAATATGTCATGAAATTTAGAAATCACTACTTTCTTTTTCTATTTGCATTTTCCAGAGTGTCTCAATCAGTTATCCACACTGATATAATCACAAATGTTTCTTGATCATCATGTAAGACATTATAATGATTTCTGAAGCATCATGTGACTCAAGACTGGAGTAATGATGCTGAAGCAATACAGCAAACTCACATAGAGAGGAGAACTGTTGAATGGTAATGATACACCGCTGTTTCTGCTGTCCATCAGGCCTCTCCGCCGGCGTTCTGTCCAGACTCTCGAACCCATGATCTCTCTGCCATCCTGTCCGCCATCAGAGGAGCGCAGAGCTTCATTCACGTCTCCGTCATGGAGTATTATCCTGCCTCCAAATACTTCAATCTCCACGGGTGAATATCAGCATCTTTCTAGAGTTCACTTCAGTCTGTCCTGCTTAGGGTTGCAGAGGGGCGGAAAATTTACAGTAAACTGGGAACGTCATGCTTCATGTGTGTCTTTAACATATCTTATCATACAATAAATGCACATCCCTAGGTGTATGTGCCCTCTAGTGGCATAAATCGACACTGTTTCATTAAATGTCAGAATCGTGTGTTTTGTTCTGAGATAGTGGTGTTCTAGTGTGTGTGGTATTTTATTGTCAGGTTCTGGCCGGTGCTGGAGGATGCTCTTAAGCGTGCGGCATTTGACAGGCGTGTGTTTGTGCGTCTGCTGGTCAGCTGCGGTCGGGAAAGTGACCCGTCCGTCTGGCCATTTCTGCGCTCACTGGATGCTCTTCATTCGCCATCAGACAACATCAACATCGCTGTGGTGAGTCTGACTATTATATGAATTATGTTAGGGATGAAGTACATCCAGGAGGTTGTCTGACAGGTTTACCGGCAGCCTGATGTGAAGCAGACCACTGTTGTATAAGGCTGAAGGGTTTATTTCTTGATAACAACCATCCTGGATGTACTTTATCCTGCTTATTACATGATTACTCACCATTAAACATAAAAAATTAGACACAACGCAAAGCTAAATTAAACATAAACTAAAACAGCTGATGGAGTATACACTAACCTGAGCATTATTCAGACTCAAGATGGAGGCAAACAGTCAAAAACACAACAGATACTAAAACAGCTGATGGATTATACACTAACTTGCACATTATTCAGACACTAGATGGAGAAAACAGTCAAAACACAACAAAAACTAAAACAGCTGATGGATTATACACTAACCTGAACATTATTCAGACACAAGATGGAGACAAACAGACAAAAACACAACAGAAACTAAAACAGCTGATGGATTATACACTAACCTGCGCATTATTCAGACACTAGATGGAGACAAACAGTCAAAAACACAACAGAAACTAAAACAGCTGATGGAGTATACACTAACCTGCACATTATTCAGACACTAGATGGAGACAAACAGTCAAAACACAACAGAAACTAAAACAGCTGATGGATTATACACTAACCTGCACATTATTCAGACACAAGATGGACACAGTCAAAACACAACAGAAACTAAAACAGCTGATGGAGTATACACTAACCTGCGCATTATTCAACCACAAGATGGAGACAAAGAGTCAAAAAAAGTTAAAGTATTTTCATTGAAATTAATTTCATTACATTTTTTCATCATGTTTTTGTCAATTTTTATTTTACCTACAATTCAAGTTTATTTGTATAGCACTTTCTTTTACAATAATTATCGTTCATCCTCTACATTCCACAGAGAGTGTTCATTATTCCTGCAGGAAACCAGACACGCATCCCTTACACCCGAATCAACCACAGTAAATACATGGTGACTGATAAACTGGCCTATATAGGTGAGTGAGTGCATTTAAATACAGTCCAAGATTAAATTATTCTGTTTTTCTTTTTCAAATATTTCCCAAATGATGTTGAACAGATTCAGGAGTTTTTCACAGTATTTTCTATAATATTTTTTCTTCTGGAGAAAGTCTTATTTGTTTGATTTCGGCTAGAATAAAAGCAGTTTTTAATTGTTTTAAAGTCATTTTAAGGTCAATATTATTAGCCCCTTTAAGCTATATTAGTTTTGGATTGTCTACAGAACAAACCACTGTTATACAATGACTTGCCTAATTACTCTAACTTTACCCTAATCACCCTAGTTAAGCCTCTAAAAGTCACTTTAAGCTGAATACTAGTATCTTGAACAATATCTAGTCTAATATTATTTACTGTCATCATGGCAAAGATAAAAGAAATCAGTTATTAGAAATGAGTTATTAAAACTATTATGTTAAATAATTGCACGTCTACTAATTTTGTCTATTTTGTATATATTCTGCTGTTGTTCAGGGACGTCAAACTGGTCAGCAGACTACTTCAACACCACTGCTGGAGTGGGCTTAGTGGTTTCCCAGGATGCTTTGCAGAAAAACTCATTCCAGCAGCAGCTGAGGGCTGTTTTTCAGAGAGACTGGAGCTCTGAGTTCTCCATCCCTCTGTCTGAACTCCAGAACAACCACGACTGCGCTTTCCCCACACACACTCCATAAATGCACACATACATACTATTAACTGAAACACACACACCGTAAACACATATTTGTGCAGGTGTCTGTTTATGCTGTACATGTATCTATGTCTCTCATGTGCCTTTTAAATGTTTATTTTTTCTAGTCATTAAATAAGGGAAGCTTCAGGCAGCCAGTGCTTCATTTCATTTTTAAAAATTATTAAAAAGCTCACATATAAGAATTGAGTTCAAGTTGGTTTTATGTTCGCACATTTGTTCGTTTTTGAGCACTGACAACTTGTGACAGCGTGTCTGTATTGTGTATTATGCTACTTTGCATATTAGGTCTGAACTCGCATGTAAGTATGATTCAAAACAACATCAGCACTGTTTATGTGACTGTGAACATTGTTGTACTTTGATAGTCGTTGGCTAATTTTATAATTTCTCTGTTTAAAATTGGCAAACAATACTTTTCTAAAATTATACTATTAAGTATAAAGCCTTAATGTGTGAATATAAAACCAACTTTACCCCAATAATATAATAATAGAGGATTGCAGCGCTTTGTAGTTTTCTGCTTTCAGTATTTTTCATTTTCAGTGTTTCGGCTGAAATGCATATAAATATACTATGCATATAAATTTAACGAATTCATTTTTATTCCTCCCCCCCCAAAAAAATTATATATATATATATATATATATATATATATATATATATATATATATATATATATATATATATATATATATATATATATACAGTTGACATCAAAATTATTCGCCCTTCTATGGTTTTATTTAATTTTTTTTTTATATTTTGCCAAATGATGTTGAACAGATTCAGGAGTTTTTCACAGTATTTCCTATAATATTTTTTCTTCTGGAGAAAGTCTTATTTGTTTTATTCTGGCTAGAATAAAAGCAGTTCTTATTGTTTTAAAGTCATTTTAAGGTCAATATTATTCACCCCTTTAAGCTATATTTGTTTTGGATTGTCTCCAGAATGAACCACAGTTATACAATGACTTGCCTAATTACCCTAACTTTACCCTAAATACCCTAGTTAAGCCTTTAAATGTCACTTTAAGCTGAATACTAGTGTCTTAAGGAATATTTAGTCTAATATTTTGTGCTGTCATCATGGCAAAGACAAAAGAAATCAGTTATTAGAAATGAGTTATTAGTCGGTTCCAATAGCCTTGTGGTTAGTGCATCAGCATATAGCACCTGGGTGCTCGCGGTGGCCTGAGTTTGATCCCTGGCTTGAGTTCCTTTGCCGATCCTTTTCTTTAAAAAGAAAAGAGATGAGATATTAAAACTATTATGTTTAGCAATGTGTTGAAAAAAATCTTCATTCCATTAAACAGAAATAAGGGGGAAAATATTCAGGAGGGCTGATAATAGTGTATATAATAAAGCTCTGTGTGTGTGTGTGTGTGTGTCTGTCTGTCTCTCTCTGTGTGTGTGTGTGTGTGTGTGTGTGTGTGTGTGTGTGTGTGTGTGTGTGTGTGTGTGTGTATATATATATATATATATATATATATATATATACAGTTGAAGTCAGAATTATTTTTGGATTTGTTTTTTTCCCCGTTTTCTGTTTAACAGAGAGATTTCTTCATTTCTTCAACACATTTCTAAACATAATAGTTTTAATAACTCATCTCTAATAACTGATTTATTTTATCTTTGTCATGATGACAGTAAATAATATTAGACTAGATATTCTTCAAGACACTTCTATACAGATTAAAGTGACATTTAAAGGCTTCACTAGGTTAATTAGGGTAACTAGGCAGGTTAGGATAATTAGGCAAGTTATTGTATGATGATGGTTTGTTCTGTAGACGATCGGGAAAAAAAGCCTAAAAAGGCTAATAATTTTGTCCTTAAAATGGTGTTTAAAAGTATTAAAAACTGCTTTAATTCTAGCCAAAATTAAACAAATAAGACTTTCTCCAGAAGAAAAAAATATTACCAGACATACTGTGAAAATGTCCTTGCTCTGTTAAACATCATTTGGGCAATACTTAAAAAATAAATAAATAAATAAATAAAATTTGAAGGGGGGCTAATAATTCTGACTTCAACTGTATACACGAACACACACACACACAAACACACAATATACATTTCTAAGTATCCTAAAAAAAAATCTAAGTACGCTTTTTACAAAATGTTTTAATTCATAATAATGTTTTTTTATTACATAAAGTTTAGCATTTTATTTTTATTCAATTGAAAATAATATGTATCTGGCATACATGTATTTGTCTCTTTAATTGCACACCAAACGGCATTAAATGTCATTTCAGCAGGTTTTGATAAATTTGTGCTTTCTGAATATTTTAGAAAATGTCTTTTGAAAATGTTACAAATATTTTTATTTGTTGTATTACCTCAGGTGTGTTTTTTGTAACTATTTGTTTGTTATTTCTAAGAAAAATATATTTTTAATAAGAGAGCAAAAGAAGAACAGCCTCAAAATACACATGATTTTTACTATCATTATTTTAAAGAGTTTTTGATGTGGTTTTGTTTTGTTTTTAGCTCATTTTCTTCCATATGTCTGTCATTCTTTATTTTGTTAATAAACCTGTATTTTGCACCTTATCTTGAACGTATTTATTTTAAAATATAAAAGCAAACATTTATTCACCTCAAATTAGATTAATTTCAGATTAATAATTGTCATTTTATTAGAAATAAAATAAATGTTGGTTCCGTGCATTTGGACGGTTCATGCTTTATAAATCCAAAGACATTTAAAATAATTGTTCCTGTGTGGTTAATAATACAGGACATTCTCAGAATAAAATATTAATATAAAGGTCATGTAACACATTAAATTAAATAGTTCATCTTCAGATTTTAATTATGTCTAGTTATTTAGTACTTCAAGCTTTTTTTGATAACGGCAAAATTTTCAATTTGTTATTCATATTTCAAATTAGCTTTTATTTTTTTATATTTTAAATACTAGTTTTATTTAAAGTATTAGTTTTAATTATTTAATCAGTAATTTTATGAGAATTTTAATTATTTTTATACTTTAGAATTGTTGTTATAATAATAATAAATCAATTTATTATTAATATTATTATGATTTTGGTTTAATCAGTTTTTCAGTTTTAGTTTTATCCCCAATAATTTTTTTGTAATTATTTGAACTAATTCAATTATTTAAAATAGTTGTTATTATCATTATTAGTTTTAATTTGTTTTTATTTTTTTCCCAGTATATTCGTCCTTTAGGAACTATAACCACAACAATACCTTGGTAAAAGCTTCGTAACATTCGAAACTTACATTTTTTCCCCACATACACTCAGTAGCAATAAACACGATTTGTTTAATTTGAAATTATGTTTGAGAGGTTAACCTGCTAATTAATGTTAAAAAAAAACAAAAATGACTGAAAAAACTATGTATGCTGAACTATAGGCTACTTACCTAAGCTGAAGGTTTGGTTTTTCCAGTAATTTTCATCCTTCAGAGACTACAACCAGTAATACCATGGTAAAAGCTTGGTAACACTAAAAACTTTACATTTTTTTCCCCAACTTTTCACTCATTAGCTAATTAACACATTATGTAATTTGTTGAAATTTGAGGGTTAATGACAAAACCGCAAATAGATAACTGAATCCTAAAACCAAATGACTCAAAAAAACAGTGTTGAACAAACAAAGCTGAAGGTTTAATTTGTTTGTTTAATTAGTTGTTCAGTTTTAGTTTTCCTTCAGGCACTATAACCACAGCAATAAAACTAAAAACTTTAATTTTGCTTCCCCATGTTCACTCACATGTTGAATTTGAAATAATTGATAATAACAATTAAAATTTGGTGTTAACGACAGGAAACCACATTAACTCATAGCTAATAAACACTATATGTTTACATATTAACAGTTTAACGGTTGAAATTTGAGAATTAACGACCGTAAATAGACGTAACTGAGTCTAAGAACCAAATGACTGTATAAAAAAAAAGAAAAAAAAGGATTGAACTATAAATAGTACTTACAAAATCTAAAAGTTTAATTAGTTTTTCAGTTTTAGTTTTTTCCGCAAATTTTTGTCCTTCGGATCAGGCACCATAATCACAGCAATACCACTGAAATCTTTACATTTTTCTTCACTTTTACTCATTAGAGCTAATAAACCCAATGTGTACATGTTAACAGTTAGCGGTTGAAATTTGAGGATTAACAATGGGTAAAATCGCTGTAACTCAAACCATTAAAATTCATATTTAACGTAATTAAATAATGGTTTATAACTGTTTAAAATGTAGGGTAACGATCGCAAATAGATGTACTAACTGAACCAAATGACTGTCAAAGAACAGTAATGTGAACTGTTTATAGTACTTACCAAAGCTGAAGGTTTTAATCGTTTTTTCAGTTTCAGTTTTCCCTCAAATGTTCGTCCTTCAGGCTCTATAACCACAGCAATATCACTAAAACTTCAACATTTCCCCCACATTTACTCATTATAGCTAATAAACACAATACGTTTACATGTTAACGGTTGAAATTTGAGGGTTAACGACGGGTAAAACCGCAAATCGATGTGAATCAAAATATTTGACGGTTATTAACGAAATAACGGTTTATAACGGTTGAAATTTGAAGGTTAAGAACTGCAAATCGATGTAAATTAGTCCTAGATCCAAATTACTATGCTAAACGGTGTAAGTATGAACTATAAGTACTTACCAATGCTAAAGTTACCGCTAAAATGTATTTATTCTCATTTTATTCCGACTTTATTTATAATTCGCCTCAGCAGAGAACGGTTTTTGGCGCGAGCCGCTAGAGGACGGCAATGACCTGACGTGATTCTACCGGAAGGAAGTAGTTTGTGAGGGGCGGAGCCTGAGCGCAGATGAGCGACGTGTTCTAGTGGCGCTGCTCATTCATCGCTCCATCATGGTGTTATTGGAAAACGACGCGGTAAGAGCACTATTAACTTTATATTTACCCCTCATCTGCTTATAATGTGCATGATATGCGGAGGATATGGTCTGTGTTTGCTGTTTAATCACGCGGTGTCGAACTCAAACATGTTAGCAAGCTAAAGCTCCCAAACACTCCACACTGATTAGCAGCGAACTTACTGCTCAACTTCAACAGTAAAATAAGGATCATGTTAGTTTAATACAGTCTTCTGGTGTTCATGAACGCTTCTCAGTCGCGTCTGGTGGAGTTTAATTGGAGAAATCAAAGTTATTCACTCATTTCTGGGTGATAATAAAGTGTGCGTGGCGTGAAAGCATCACACTGGGGTTAAGTTGCCTTATATTCGCACTTTCTCCTTAATATACTTGTAGAAGGGTATTATTAGCAAGTTGTTTATATGGAAATCGTATTATCGTGCAATGACTGTCAAAAAACAACGTTCAGTTAATTAAATAGTGCTAATGTTGTCTTGAAGTCATACTTGGATAAGATTTCAGAACCAATATTACACAAAGTTAGCATAGTAAACAATATAGAGACCCTGTCACAAGCTGTCACTGTTCAAACATGGAAAAGAAATGAAGGTTTTTGAGTAGAACATGCAGCATGTTCTCCATATAGTGGACTTGAGTGGTTTGAGCTTCAGAATTACAGTTTCAGTGCAGATTAAAACACTCTAAATGATCAGGAATAAACAAGGAATACATATTATCTAGATCAGTGGTTCTCAAACTCTGGTACGTGTACCACTAGTGGTACACAGGCTTCCTTCTAGTGGTACGCGGAGGAATGAAATATGTCATGTGCATGCTACATATATTTCAAAATTTATCAAAAATGATGTATATAATATGCTATATATGACATATAGCCTATATTCCTGAGGTAATCTGCCACGTTTTTTAACTGAGCAGAGTTGTAGCCGCTTTACTGAGCCTACAACGCTACTGTATTTCCAGCCTAATCTCACGAGAAAACGTAAGTATTTTACGTTTTGCCAGTTTAGTGGCTAATTCATAGGAATTCGTACGAGTTCAGTCGTACGAAATGGTACGATTTTAAAAAGGAGGCGTGGCACCTGACCACACCCCTAACCCCAACCGTCATTGGGGGATGAGCAAATCGTACTAAATTGTACAAATTAGATCGTACGAATTCATACGAATTAGCCACTAAATGAAAAAGTTACAAATTGCCGTGAGATTGTGTTGGTATTTCAATACTGCTCATTTTGGTGGTACTTGGAGAGACAATTTTTTTCTGAGGTGGTACTTGATGAAAAAAGTTTGAGAACCACTGCTATAGATAAACAATCAGCCATTTTGTCTCATCTCATCTCTGGAGATGATTGTGGTAAAGTTGGTTTTATATTTGCACATTCAGACTTCCTTGATAATATTACATCAGAAAAAGTATTGTCTGCCAATTCTAAATAGTGAAATCATATTAGCAGCCAAAAGCTGTTTCCATCAACTTATTTTATGCACATTTTGCAAATGCGCATAATAAAACCAGTTGATGGAAACGCCATGATGCGCATAAATTTTGAAATTGCACATAAAAAACATATGCGCCTAACTGGGTAAGAAAAGATGCGCATAAACTGCGATGGAAACACTTTTACCGCACAAACTCCAGCATGCGCATTAAAAAAGGTCATGTGATTTTGTTAAAAGAGATCATGTGATGCTTAAAATGTGTGTGAATGGATTAAACGTCAGGCTGAGCACATTATAAAACATCTGAAATGTTGTTTTGATCATTATAAAACGCCTTACAGTTTCAGTATTAGTGTTATTATATTATTAATGACCTCCAGAATCAAGAGCGCCTGTGCTCCGCATCTGACACCTTCAAACGCCACTGCGCGCTCACTGCTGGTCAGGATTGTCTTCTGAGGCGCATTCATTTAGAAAAGATTGATGCAGCTTCTCCTACTGCAGCAAATGCAGTTTTTACTGTTGATATTTGGCGACAGTTAATCAGGAAGTGACGATTTTGTTCGCTTTAACTCGTTGGATGGAAACGCTGCTTCATTCGCACAACTTTTATGCGATAATCCAGTTTTGCGCATGAAGTTTATTCAAATTTTTGGATGGAAACATAGCTAATGACTATCAAAGTACGTGATTTCAGACTCAATATTCAAAGCAGCATGATAAACAATATAGAAATCCAGTCACAAGCCGTCAATGTTGAAAAATGAAGGAATGTGCGAATATAAAACCAACTCTACCTCAATAGGATCATTTATTTCAGTGGACTGATAGTAATACTGTCCTCTTATTGAGGTCAAGTTGGTTTTATATACACGCATTCATTCAGTGACAACTTATGACATGCTCCATATATTGTTTACTACGCTACTTTAAATATTGGCTCTGAAATCACTTGCATGTATTATTCAAAACAACATTAGCACTATTGAATTGCCCGTGAACCTTGTTGAACTTTTATCGTCATTGGCTGATTACATGATTACTCTACGTAGAATTGGCTAATAAACTTTTCTGTAATTGCATTAAATAGAAAGTCTGAATATGCAAATACTCCGGAGGAAATGCAGATAGCGCGGTGACGCAATGACCTCTCAACAGGCTCAAAGTTGCAACATTAGAAAGACAATACGGACCAGGTAAATTGAAAAGAGAAATGATTTATTAACAAAAGCATAACTAACAAAAATATTTAAAGCAATCAAAGTCAGCATAAATGGAAGTCAGTAGTGAAAAGCATGTGTATGGTTGTGAACTGAGCTCGAGATCCAAAACAAACTAAAATAAATCAAAAACGCCAGGCAGGGGCGTCCTGCTAATCGAGCTCCCCCTCAGAAAGATTGTTTACATTTACATTTAGTCATTTAGCAGATGCTTTTATCCAAAGCGACTTACAAATGAGGACAAGGAAGCAACTTACACAACTATGAGAGCAACAATAAATAAGTGCTGTAGGCAAGCTTCAGGTGTGTAAAATCTAAGAAGGAAAGTATAAGTAATATTTTAGTAATTTAGTAATTTTTTAGTTTTTTTTTTTTTTTTTTGAGTACAGTTAGTAGTATATCCAGAAAGGCAATTGCAGATTAGGAAGGAAAGTGGAGACTAAATAGTTGAGTTTTTAGTCGTTTCTTGAAGACAGCGAGTGACTCTGCCGTTCTGATGCAGTTAGGGAGTTCATTCCACCAACTGGGCAGATTGAGCGTGAGCGTTCGAGAAAGTGATTTCTTCCCTCTATGGGATGGAACCACGAGGCAACGTTCATTCACAGAACACATACAATTCGACATAACTACACAAGCATCGTTTTAACCTTTATAACTGAACGTTAACGTTACTCTGTCAACAATCTATTGATCTAGTCAATAGAATTACCACGTAACAGAGCTAACTTACGTAAACAGAGCAACAGATTGCAGACGTCATTAATGCAGCGTAATGGAATAATACACCGATCAAACTCTGCTTTAAGTACGCTACAAGTTTATAAGCTGCCTCTGGAACCCAGTTTAGATACAAAAACTTATTTAACAAAAATAGTAATGCAGTAAAGTATTTTTCGCTCTGCCAAGCCTCCTCTGTTGCTTTGTGGAGAAGCAGCCTGCGTCAGTCAACCCAGCCCCACCCCGACTCCTGAACGTCTGTCTCACTCACGCGGGCATGCACTGCGGTCTCATGAGGAAACACAGCTTTTTGATATAGTGTTTTTCTTGCTCTCGAATACAAATAATTCTTCAAGTATTTGTTTGAAATAAGTATTGGAAAAAACACGCTATTCGTATTCGGGTTCGACTCCACCCATAATATATATATATATATATATATATATATATATATATATATATATATATATATATATATATATATATATATTTTTTTTTTTTTTTTTTTTTTTTGCTTTGCATCGCACCTCCTGCGATGTGAGTATCGCGGATGCGCACATCGCGATTTCGATGCTGAAACGATGTATCGTGCAGCCCTAATACACTCAATTTTGTCTGTTTCTGCCGTCTAAACAACTGCTGAAACATATAGAGGACTCAGTAAGCAGAAAAAGCTCAATATTGTGACAGACAGAATTAAGGGTGTCACGATCCTCCAAATCCTTGATTCGATTACATTTTCGATTCTAAAGTCATAGTTTGATTCGATTTTCGATTATGAAGAATTAATTAATTAATAACGAATTAATTATTAGTAGCCTACCATTTAAACTACCTGACCTGCATGGTCTTTGTTTTACCCATAAACAAATCATACAGTAAATGAATAAAGGTAAGATACACACATAATTACCACCTGTCAATCTTTATTTCTGCAGGACTCGTGAATAGGCAGTGATCTGTGTCGTTATAATGGCGTCGGTAAAAAAGACGCACAACCAACAGGAACCAGCCAACAGTATCTGAGGTGTTCGCTAAAATGACTAAGTACTTGTGTGAAAGTAAAAGATGGAAGCAGTCTACTGACCCGCTGACTGCCTTGACCCGCTGTCTCTAGCGCATGACAATGTGTGTGCGTCTGTATCTGTGTGTGCGTCTGTGTCTGTGTGGTCACGTGATGTGCGTTTTCAGCGGTAGTGAGGAAGGAGGGCTGCTCAGAAATGCTACACGCCAGTGTGGATGTGGATCCTTGTCATTCTAAAATGCCATTTAAAAACAAAGACAGTGTAAACAGGGCCTGAGTGTGTACTTTTCGCGAGCGGATTTGCAACGGGGGCGGGCGGAGGATCGCAATGCGCCCATCATCTATCATCCTAACTGTAATACGTACATAGCAGAGCTTGCAAACTGTGTATTTTTTGTCGACAACACGAACGTTGTCAACATAACTCACTGGAAATCCAAAATGCTTCCACACCGTCGACTTCATTGAAAGAGGAGAGGGTTTAAGCTCTGTCGACGGGTCTCCTGCTTCTGCAGTTTAACAAGCCTGTTTTTTTCCCGCTTGGCAAGCCAAGCTGACATGACATGGGGGCGTGGCAGCATCAACGATTCTATTCTTTGATTAGATAATTGAAGTTGAGCATAAATTTCGATCGATTTCGATTAAAAATCAAAATCGTGACACCCCTAGACAGAATGTAATGGGTGGTAAAACTCATGTATGAGTATTCATGAAGAGATTAGACTAATATGTCATGTTTGCTCTGTAATGATAAGAACAAATGTGAATGTTGTCAAGATTATGCTTCAGTTTAGCCACAAGCCGCTTTGATTCATCACACTTTATTTTTCTTTCAACTGCTTGATTTCTTCTGTCAGTCTGTAGAACTCTAAACGTGTTTGTTTCCAGTCTGATGCAGTTCCAGCACAGCTCAAAGCATGGCAATAATTGATCATTTTCAGCAGCAATAATCAGCAGAATGTGTTCATTTGTTCAAGGGTCATGAAACCCCCTCGTTTCAGCAGGGTGTTTTCACACCTCTACTTTGGAAAAAGTCAGAAAAGTGGGCGTGTCCAGCTCTGTTTAGGAGGGAGTGTCGGAGGGACTAAAGTGGGAGGGTGTGGGAGTGTCTATTTGGGCACGCGCAAGTTTCAGAGTCAAAATACACACACACACACACACACACACACAGGAGAAAGTGATGGTGTTTAACCTACATGGACATCTGTAGTCGAATTATTTGCCAAATGATTAAATGGTGGACTTTAACTGCAGTTTGGCTCTTTCATTCAGGGAATTCATTAATGTCCCTCGCGACAAACGAGATATTTGATTGGAGGAACTGCTCTAAGCGTGTATTTTTCATGCAATGTTCGATACCGCACGGCGAATGAAAGAAAAATACCCTCCGCATTTCCTGGAACCTTAGATGCACACGGCAGGTAGTGTCAGAAAGCCGCGTGTGTTATTCCGGTCACTAAATGCGGTGAAAATCCTACACGAGGTTAAAGTTTGGTTGTGGTGCTAACATGTTTACACTCTGTGCAATAGTTAACTTAGTTCGATACGAACAAACTGAATAAACAAAGAGCACTGGTCGCTCACTTACCAAATCTGTAGAGACAGGACAATCACCAGCAACTAGAGCCGCGTCTTTATTTAGAGGAGACTACAAGCGAATCCAGATCTCAGCGTTTGCAGATGAGAACAGCTCTCAGGTAAACAATAATCCTCCTTAGACACGTAAGTTATTGTTGTTGAGCGTTGCGTACACTGTTAATCCACACGTGACTCTGAGCTCTCACAGAGAGAAAATGAAAACAAAACTTCACTGCAGCAAACTATAAAAGCAACACTTCACGCTTGTTTTGCCAACACAACGTGGCGTCTCTGTCGTCTAAACACTGTGACAGTAATGAATATTAATGAAGTTGCACAATAGAGCGCGCTGATTGGTTTGAATCAAGCCTTACTCATGCATTAATGCAGCACACTGTAAGACGTAATCAGACACACTCTGGCACAGACGTCCAGTCTGCACGCTGGAATACACACTATTATGTCATGACCGTGACGCAGCTTCAAAAATTCGTTTCAAACCGGAAGTATGAATTTGCTTGAAATAACGCAAAAACAACCAATTTACACTTTTTAGTGAAATATAGGTGTCCTAATAGTGTTTTTAGCAGTGTGGGACACATATACCACTGTCAACAGTTCGTGACCCTTTCATTCAGTGGCTTTGAAGAGAGCCAGGATGAGTGCACATTTCTCAAAGATTGATCACAGAATTAATTAATTATGCAAATATGGATAAAACCTGATGTGAGACAATCAGGTAACGAGTTGAAAAACACCCCCCCCCTTCACATCAATCTGGCAACTCCCATTACGTTTTCAGCTTAATCCCTTATCTTACTTTGTGCAATCCTCCTCTGATGTGAAAATAATGTTGATGTGCAGCTGAACACACACACACACACACACACACACACACACACCTGTTTCAGGATGTCAGGAATAATCGGGTGAAGCAGCAGCAGTTTAGAAACAACACAATATGTGGTGCGTTTGCTGCAAAAAGTTTGCTTTATTTGTATTTTCTGCATTTGATGTGAACCCAGCTGTCTTGGCCAATCAGAAAGGAGAAAACAACAAACACACACATGTCTTGAGGAGAAAAATCTTCTTAAATCTTCACCCACGCCAGAGTTTTCAGAAAGTTTCAGTTTCAGTCTCCTGATATTGTGTTTCCGTGAAAAGTGTGCTGTAAAAATTAACCGTGTTCGTGTGGGCCATTAGATAGCCGCGCGTGTGCGTGCGTGTGCGCGCGTGTGCGCGCGCGCGTGTGTGTGTGTGTGTGTGTGTGTGTGTGTGTGTGTGTGTGTGTGTGTTCAGAGCTGATGTTTTTTCTCCTGTGTGTTCAGTTTCTGACAGAACTGACTCGGCTCTTCCAGAAGTGCAGGAGCAGCGGCAGCGTCCTCATCACCCTCAAGAAGTGTACGAGCACCAGCTACACTTGCATGCTTTTGCATACTCTAATACAACGGTTCTCAAACTTTTTTCATCAAGTACCACCTCAGAAAAAAATTGTCTCTCCAAGTACCTCCATAATGAGCAGTATTAGAATATGGTAGAGTGATAGGTAGGCCTAATTAGGCAGCTGCAGCTCCGCACAGTTAACAATTGAGACTGATTGATTCCTATTATTAAGAATATTCATTGTCAACCAATTTAAACATTAGAAATTGTTTGAACATTAACACTGTGCCTACAGGTGAAAAAAATGGTAGACTACTACTTTTAAAAAGTAAAAAAAAAAAACTCCTGCGCTTGAATGTAAGGTGTTAACATGTATTAGCCGATTCATCAGAACCTGGAAATGTTGCTTGCACCTCATAAATATAGGCAATATGTCATCATGTTCATAAATAAATTTATTGTGATCAATTTTTAAATATATGCAGCATGTCTATACAGTATGACATATTTGATTCCTCTGCATAGCACTAGAAGGAAGCCCGCAGGTAACACTTTAGAATAACTATCCATTATAATGGTTGTTAATAGTCTATTAATAAACTGTTAATGTGTTATTAATGACTTGTTAAATAGTTTGTTAATTATTTATACCTGTGCTTTATAGATAACTTGCAAGCTGTTAGTTAACAAGTTGTAAAAGACTTGTTAACTGTATTTTAATGATTTATAACTAGCTAAAAAAATAGTGGTAGATCATGAACAAGCTGTGAGTAAATTACTTACTAAAGACTTAAGTATCAGTTAATAGTTCATATGTTATTGGGACGTTATTCTAAAGTTGCAGCTGTTCTTCATTTATTAACTGTTAGTAATTGAGGAACAGTTGCAACTTTAGAGTAACGTCCCAATAACATCTTTAAGCTGATAACTAACACCAGTATATTAACTCAAACTTTACAGATGAGTTGTTCACCATCTAAAAACACCAGTGAAACTTTGTAGAACTTTAATAAAATAATATTTTATTTATTTTGTTTTCATGTGAAGCGCTTCTTGGGTTTGTATTCTGTTGTATACTGCTGTTCTGCCATGTGATGGCCCAGTATGTGTGTCTCTATACATTAAACACAACGTTCAACATTTCATCTGTGGAGAAAAATACAGCAGACAGAAAAGCCTAAAAGTGGAACAAGGTTAAGGTACAAACATTTTATATTTTAAATATCACATCAAATTTCTGTAGCTTGAACTTGTTTAATCCATTTGCTGTTCTACAAAGTTTCACTGGTATTAGTAGATAGTTTAAAAACAAGGAACAACCGATCTGTAAAGTAAATATATTAGTTAAGTGTTAGTTATTAGCTTAGTTATTTTATTGGGATGTTAATCTAAAGTTGCAACTGTTCTTCATTAACCGTTTATTAATGAACTATTAACTGGTTGTTACGTATAGTTATTCTAAAGTGTTACCGTTGTGGTGATAAACTCAAATAAGATATCTTCTTTAGTAAAAATAATAGACCTATAGGCCTACTGTATATGACAGACGACACAATCTTACTAAAACATGATGCTTGCTATAAACCAGGGGTGGCCAACCCTGTTCCTGGAGAGCCACCTTCCTGCAGATTTCAGGAGGGACAATAGCCGCATTTCCACTATCAGGCCAGTGCGAGCCAGGGCTTTAATCGAGCCGGGCCGGGCCAATAGCCCGGGAGGTTGAGAAATGAGGCTGAAATCATTTATGTTCGGACTTTCCCTTGATGCGTTTAAAGCAGCTGAGTGACAGAAAAAAGGTGTAGGCTAGATTCTGCTTTCACTCACCGAAATAATGCTCTGTTTGCGCGATTTGATTAATATCATCGTATCCAAATACTTTATAAATATTTACTTGATATAAATATTTCAAACCTTCTCCGGTGTTTAGTTTTTAAATATCTAGAATCTTTTTTTTTCAGACAGGTCTTTGTAAAATGAAAGTTAGGCTATATGTGGCTTTAAAACGGTTTGATTTATGTATTGTATATAGGCTACCTACATATAGCTAGCTTTTGTTTATTTTAAATTGGTTTATTTATTTAATGTGATTTTATTATATCCGATATTTGTAATTCTTTAAATTATATTTCATTATAGCTTAGGCTATTTTATCAAGATATGAAAATATATTGTTTAAAGTCTACGAAAGTGGGCACGTAATTTGTTAAGTTATGTCTTTCTGTTGTATTTATATTGTGTTTTATCTCCAAACTAAATTTTTAAAAAGCCACTCGCGGCATAACAGAGCTGTGAAGGAGCGCTTTTGCTTGGTCTCACACACACATACAGGCATTAAACGCGCACAAACAAACATTTTAAACTTGACAAAAACTCTCGAAAACCTTTACTGTCTGCTGTGTCTTTAATATGGTGTAAAGATTATTATGCGTATTGAAACATAAAGGAGGACGCAGCAAAAAACGTCACTATAAATTAAAACTACTTTATTATTTTTTGCAGCAGCCTTACATTTAAAAGGGAAACATAAGGGTGATCATACGCAAAAAGACCCCAGACTATAAGGCCAGATGTTTTCTTTCCCTTATTTCTTTATTTGATTGGCGCATGTACTCATGTGCGATCAGAAAACTGCCCGCCTCTCCTTTCACTCCACCCCGAAGCCCCAGCTGGCCCTCCTTGGCCCAAGGTATTCGGTGCGCCTTAAAAGGCCGGCCGCTGGCCCCAAGAAAACCCCGCTTTGGCCCGATTAGGCCCCGGAAGTGACAGTGGAAACCCCACTGGCCTTGGCTCGCCCTGGCTCAATGCTTCATGTCTCTCGGCTAGCCTGGGAATGCCTCAGGATCCCCCCTGAGCAGCTGGAGGAAGTGTCTAGGGAGAGGAAAGTCTGGGGTTCTCTCCTAAGACTGCTTGATTTTTACTTGCCCTGCCACAATTTTCACTGCACACACCGAAAAAAAAAAGTTATTAGCTCTTTCTTAGCCACATTAAGTGATTTAAATAATGTTTCAAAAGACAAACATAATTGTAATATTTACCCTTTTTATTCAGCAAAACCTTTTTTTTTTATACAACCGACAATTAAAAAAAAAATTACAATTGTGATGTAAATATGTTTGATAGTGTGTGTGTGTGTGTGTATGTGTACGCTACTGGTCAAAAGTTTGGGGTCAGTTTTATTAAATTTTTCATGTTTTCTTAAAGGAAAATTCTGTTCATCAAGGCAACGTTTATTAAATGTAAAATAAAATGTTAAACTGTTTAATATTTATAAAAAAAAATTAAATGACTGCTTATTGTATGTGGTTTCAAATAAAATTATTACTCCAGACATTATTGCTTTTATTACTATTAATATTAATAATAATAACAACAATATAATTAATTGTGTTTATATTGTTAATATATGATGTATATTATGCACAAATGTTAATAAAGTCATTTTGAAATCTGACTTTTGTGCAGATGACGGCAGAACGAAGCCAGTGCCGAGGAAAGGCCATCCAGAGACATTTGAGCCGGCGGATAATAAATGTCTCCTCAGAGCTTCAGACGGCAAGAGGAAAATCAGCACAGTGGTGAGAAACACAGCAGTCACACACTTACACATATACACACAGAGGTGTAAAGAGTACCTGAAAACCAAACTTGAGTAAAAGTACAGATACCTTACTGTAAAAGTTACTCCATTACAAGTTACAAGTCACCAATTCCAATAAGACTTGAGTAAAAGTAATAAAGTATCTGATTTTAAAAGAACTTAAGTATTTTACTCATACTGAATGTACAGTAGGCTCAATGAACGCCCAAGAAAGGTTTTATTTCCTTCAATATAAAAATTCAGTTGAACACCTCAATGTTTCAAAATGGCAAAACAACATAGATTTTAAAGGGTCATGAAAACCCCTCGTTTCAGCAGTGTGTTTTCACACCTCTACTTTGGAAAAAGTCAGAAAAGTGGGCGTGTCCAGCTCTGTTTAGGGGGGAGTGTCGGAGGAAGAAAAGCGGCACGGTATGGGAGTGTCTATTTGGGCACGCTCAATTTCAGAGTCAAAACACACACCCACAGCGGACAATGTGACTGTGTTTACATGGACATCTGTAGTCGAATTATTTGCCAAATTATTAAATGGTGGACTTTAACTGCAGTTTGGCTCTTTCATTCAGGGAATTCATTCATGTCCCTCCCGACAAACGAGATATTTGATTCGAGGAACTGCTCTAAGCGTGTATTTTTCATGCAATGTTTGATACCGCACGGCGAATGAGAGAAAAAAAACCCTCTGCATTTCCCGGAAACTTAGATGCACACGGCAGGTAGTGTCAGAAAGCCGCTTGTGTTATTCCGGTCACTAAATCCAACACGAGGTTATAGTTTGGTTGTAACTGTTAGTGCTAAGTATTGCACTCGGTGCAATAGTTTGTTTAATACGAATATAATACGAACTGAATAAACAAAGAGCACTGGTCGTTCACTTACCAAATCTGTAGAGACAGGACAATCACCAGCAACTAGAGCCGCGTCTTTATGAAGAGGAGACTACAAGCGAATCCGGATCTCAGCGTTTGCAGATGAGAACAGCTCTCAGGTAAACAATAATCCTCCTTAGACACGTAAGTTATTGTTGTCGAGCGTCGCGTACACTGTTAATCCACACGTGACTCTGAGCTCTCACAGAGAGAAAATGAAAACAAAACTTAACTGCAGCAAACTATAAAAGCAACACTTCACGCTTGTTTTGCCAACACAACGTGGCGTCTCTGTCATCTAAACACTGTGACAGTAATGAATATTAATGAAGTTGCACAATAGAGCGCGCTGATTGGTTTGAACCAAGCCTTACTCATGCATTAATGCATCACACTCTGAGACGTAATAAGACACACTCTGGCACAGACGTCCAGTCTGCACGCTGGAATACACACTATTATGTCATGACCGTGACGCAGCTTCAAAAATTAGTTTCAAACAGGAAGTACGAATTTGCTTGAAATAACGCAAAAACAACCAATTTACACTTTTTAGTGAAATATATGTGTCCTAATAGTGTTTTTAGCAGTGTGGGACACATATACCACTGTCAACAGCTCAACACATGTGTTTTGGTGTTTCGTGACCCTTTAAAAATAGAACAAAAAGTCTCAAACGTTAAAAAAAGGCACAAACAAATCTGTTGTTTGCTGACTTTCCTGTGATTCACCTTTCTCGGTCTCAAAGGGGGGCAATACTTTTATTTTGAGTCGTTTTTCAAGTGATCAGGATGTTTTCTCTGTATTAAAATTAAACAGAGGATCAGTGTTATTTTTCAACTTCGTAAACTACATAGAATTTCAATGAAAAATACATCTCAGCTAAATGCACCTGATGCAAAATGTATGATTTCAGTGATACATTTACTGACGTTGCACAAAAAAATAAGCTAAA
>NC_141037.1:2837500-2932500 GCF_052040795.2 Danio rerio
GAGGCGAATTGAGCGTTTGACGGGCTTAACGAGCGTTTCGCACGAATCTCTCGAGTTCGAAAATCTGAACTTCTGCGGACATTCGCGCTGCGTTAACCAATCAGAAGCTTGCTCTTGTGGGGGCGTGATTGTGACATAGAACCTGTTGATGGTGTCCCGGGGCAAATCCTCCAGGTCATCAAACTGGGCTTGGCTCAGTCAGAGGCACCGCTAAAACTCTCCATCATCCAGTTTCAGTTTCTGGAGGAGTTTATGAGCTCACAGAGCTGGATGCACCTCTGAAAGTATGCAGTGGACTTATACAGGACCCTAAACGTATCGACGCTGTTTTTCAGTCTTCATAAAGCACATAAGCACTGTTATTTTCTTAATAAAATCCATGTTAGCCATTTAGCTATGAAGCTAGAGTCACCGGGCAGACAGAAGCCCTGCCCATCACACGAATCCACGTCTGTTCTGAAGTGAATTTGACACGCCATTGAAGCGGATTTTACGGGCGAATGAAGCGGGGGTTGACGTGCGAATGAAGCGAGTGTACTCCAATGTTCACGCGGGTATTTACGCGTGAATAGCGCGATTTATCCGCGCGTTCCGCGTCTGATGTGAACACAGCATGAGGGAAACCAGAGCACTCAAAGGAAACCCACGCCAACACAGGGAGAACATGCAAACTCCACAGAAATGACAACTGACTCCGCCGAGGCTCAAACCAGAGACCTTCTTGCTGTGAGGCCAAAGTGCTTACCACTGAGCCACCCTAGTGTTAACTGTAACAGACTTGTGTAATTTTCCTAATATTCATCATCTGTTGTAATGTTTTTCAGGTCAGCACTAAAGAAGTAATAAAATTTCAAATGGTGAGTTTGCATTGTTACACCTTTGCTCTATTATGTTTGTGTTGTTTGCAAAGCCTATATATCAGATCACATCTGGGCTGCACAGTATATCCAAAATTCACATTACTCTCGCACACAAGCAGCTTGAAAAACAATATATGATATGATTTTCACAAAATAGTGTTTCTCTCTCGAATATCAGAAAAATTATCATTATCGTAAATACTGTTTTCTGTTATTGCTAGAAGGGATACAGCTGCGTCTGGATGTTAACAAGAATCTTTTTGTTAAATTACATTTTTATCAATTGTACTCACAGCAATGTAGAAACAGTAATTATACAGAATATTATTCATATTTTTATTATTATTCATTAAATTGTATTAGATTAATGCTTACCCCAACCCTCACAGTAATGTAAACACGGTAATTATACTGAATATTATTCATATCATTTATAAAATTACCCATTAAATGTATTTTATTTACGTCTACCCCAACTCCAACCCTCACAGTAATGTAGAACAACAATTATACTAGTTATTATTCATATCATTTATTAAATTACCCATTTATTTGTATTTTATGAACGCTTACCTCAACTCCAACCCTCACAGTAATGTAAAAACAGTAATCATACAAGTATTACTCATAATATTTATTAAATTATTAATTAAATTACCCATTTAATTGTATTTTATTAACGTCTACCCCAACCCTCAAAGTAATGTAAAAACAGTAAATATACAGTGTTATTAATTACTCATTTAATTGTATCTTATTAACGTCTACCCTTAAGCCAACCCCCACAGTAATGTAAAACAGTAATTATACAGAGTAATATTCATATTATTAATTAAATTACAAATTTATTTGTATTTTATTAACGCTTACCTCAACTTCAACCCTCACGGTAATGTAAACACAGTAATTATACAGAGTATAACTCATATTATTTATTAAATTATCCATTTATTTGTATTTTATTAACGTCTACCCTTAAGCAAACCCTCAAAGTAATGTAAAACAGTAATTATACAGAGTAATATTCATATTATTAATTAAATTACAAATTTATTTGTATTTTATTAATGTCTTGCCATTACGCCAGCCCTCACAGTAATGTAAACACAGTAATTATACAGAGTATAACTCATATTATTTATTAAATTATTAATTAAATTACCCATTTAATTGTATTTTGTTAACGTTTACCCCTACCCCAACCCTCATAGTAATGTAAAAATTGATCATACATAATATTACTCATATTAATAATTAAATTACCAATTTTATTAATGCCTACCCCTACTCTAAACCCAGCCCTTACAGTAACGTAACAGCAGTTATGGTTGTTTCATTGTAATAATATAAATAATAATCATAATCAGATGTCTCCCTTCTAGATTTCACGCATATATTTCCCAACATTGTGCCGTTTTCCGGTTTAAAACATATGAATTTGCGTTTATTTCCCCTTCAGGCGTATTCGAACTTGTTGCGAGCGCACATGGACGGCTTGAAAAAGAAGGACAAAAAGAGTAAAAGCAAGAAAACTAAAGCCACACAGTGAGGAGATTTACACAGTGCCACGAGACGTTTCCCATCAGCCACTGCAGCACGGGGATGAATAACAGCGTCTCCAGCCGGACTGAACTTTACTACACAAATACTAGAGTAAAATAATCACAGCTGTGTTGAAGATCGGCCTGTTCTGTTGCTCACAGCTTCATTATTCAAGCCATGTTTTGAGTAAATCAGTGTTTTCTATGGTGAGCTGACAGGAGCTCACTGTTTTTATTTTAGTTTTGGACAAGATGATGTTTCAGAAGTCTAAAAGATGCCCTTGATTGTCATTTTCTTTCTGTTTTCGAGACGGTGGTGGAGGTTTTTATTTTAATATATGATTCTGGTTTGTTTTGCCATCATTTTTTTTTCTTCGTTTTTTGGCATGAACGAAACTACCCTTGTAGATTTGCAAATAAATTATTACGTTTATTGCATTTGACGTCATTAATCGCTGGTTACTAATATGGTCTATTCATTTCTGTGAATGTATTTAGAAAGAGCAACAACATTATATTAACACATGCAACCTTTTGTTTTATTAACACACTCACTGGCCACTTTATTAGGTACACCTGTCACACATGGCAGCAACTCAGTGCATTTAAGCATGCAGACATGGTCGAGACGATCTGCTGCAGTTCAGAGTGAACATCAGAATGGGGAAGAAAGGGGATTTAAGAGACTTTGTACGTGGCATGGTTGTTGGTGCCAGACAGGCTGGTCCAAGTATTTCAGAAACTGCTGATCCACTGGGATTTTCACGCACAACCATCTCTAGGGTTTACAGAGAACTTTCTGTATTGTCAGAAGCTATGAAAATTTAAAATGTAAAACAGTAAATATGTTAGGGCTGTTGTTATTGTTTACATCCCTCAAAATAGTCTATATCACAGGTGCCAAACTCAGTTCCTGGAGGGTCGCAGCTCTGCACAGTTTAGTTCCAACCCTAATTAAACACACCTGATCAAACTAATTGAGTCCTTCAGGCTTGTTTGAAACCTACAGGTAAGTGTGTTGGAGCAGGGTTGGAACTAAACTGCGCAGGGCTTCGGCCCTCCAGGAATTGAGTTTGACACCCCTGCTCTATATGATAATTGACATTGGTACCAATATACTGTATATAAGGAGATTTACAGTTTTTCTCAGTTGCTTTGGTGCATTTCTCACAACACTATTTACATTTGCACAACAGTTGATGCATTTGTCAAAACATTTAAGTACAAACTGCAAAACCTAGCTGATAACCTGCAAAAGCGTGTCACTTGCTCAAAATGGAGAGCTCATTCCTCAAAAGCAAGTGTTGATGTCAAGTGTCAGTGTCGTCAAGATGAAAAGTCCTGACAGCATTGTTTATGAACAGGATAGTCAAATGTGTCATGTTTTCATTATGAGTTTACTCTGGACATTTATTCCAATGTAAAACAGTCAGATTTTAGTGACACTTGCTGAAAATGCTGAAGACAGCACTATATACTATTGGCACAAAACTACAGTAAAGTCAGACATCACTGCATTTAGTGAGGTATCTGAGCACAAGACACTGAATATGTGTGTTTCACATGTTCACTGCGTTTGCTCTTTACAGTCCTAATTTATTCACAGCATTGTGCAGAAGAGCTGTGCACAACTGTAAACAATACATATTGGAACTGAACCTACAACATACACAGGTCTGCAAATCATCAAATTGTTCAATTTAGAAGACAGGAAAACAAAAGATTTAAAAAGTTTTATAAAATTAGCTTGACAGATTTGGACAACTAGTTTAACATTTGTGTAATGACTCAAGTAATGAAATGAGGACTGTTAGCTTTATATGGATTGACTATTCAGCATTTACAATTTAGTTCATATTGACTGACATGACATAAGCAGGTGATGATGTTATAAACAGCAGAGTTGTATGAAAGCAACTGATGCATGTCCAAAAGCATTCACAATGTGTTGGAAGGAATGAGAAACTGCTACAATGATGTGCACAAAAGTGTTTTGAGAAATGCATGAACTGTTGTGCAAATGTAACTGATGTGAGAAATGCACCTGAGAAAAGCCACTGAGTTAACTGTAATATCCCTCAGGTAAAATTAATACTCCAAATATTTCCCAAGTGCTGTTTAACAGAAGTTTTCAAACCGTTTTAATGATACCATGATGAGCACATAATATTTGACTAGATATTCTTCAAAACACTAGTATTCAGCTTAACGTGACTTTTGAAGGCTGAACTAGAGTAATTAGGCAAGTTACTGTATAGCAGTGGTTTGCTCTGGAGACAATTGGAAAAAAAACAACAACATTTATATACATGCATTTAAGGGGGATGATAATATCAGAAAATACTGTGAAAAACATTCTTGCTCTGTTAAACAGCATTTAGGATAATGTTTGAATAATTATAGAGGACAAAACCTGCAAAAACAATAGATAAAGATGTCAATCAATAAATATGCAAATAAATAAATTCCTGCATAATTGAAACAGGCTTAGTCTCCATTTCAGAGTCTGCCACAGCGGAATGAACCGCCAACTTTTCCAGCATGTGTTTTACACAGCGGATGCCCTTCCAGTCACAACCCAGTAATGGGAAACACTCATTCACGCACGCACACAAAACGGCCAATTTAGCCTATCCAATTCCCCTGTAGCACAAAGGGGAAACCAGAGCACCTGGAGGAAACCCACGCCAACACAGGGAGAACATGCAAACTCCACATAGAAATGCCAAAAGACCCAGCTGAGACTCAAACCAGTGATCTTCTTGCTTAGAGGCTAGAGTGCTAGCACTGAGACACCATAACTAAATACGCTAATAAATAAATAAATATATATATATATATATATATATATACATATATATATATATATATATATAGGCACAATAGGTAGTGCTGTCGCCTCACAGCAAGAAAGTGGCAGGTTTGAGTCACGGCTGGGTCAGTTGGCATTTCTGTGTGGAGTTTGCATGTTCTCCCTGCATTCACGTGGGTTTCCTCCGGGTGCTCCGGTTTCCAAACACATGCAGTGCAGGTGAATTGGGTACGCTAAAATTGTCCGTAGTGTAAGAGTGTGTATGTATGTTTCCCAGAGATGGGTTGCAGCTGGAACAGTATCCGTTGTGTAAAAATGTACTGGATAAGTTGGCGGTTCATTCCGCTGTGGCGACCCCGGATAAATAAAGGGACTAAGCCGACAAGAAAATGAATCAATGAATGAATATGGGTGAAGCAGTGGCGCAGTAGGTAATGCTGTCGCCTCACAGCAAGAAGTTCGCTGGTTCGAGCCTCGGCTCAGTTGGTGTTTCTGTGTGGAGTTTGCATGTTCTCCCTGCCTTCGCGTGGGTTTCCTCCGGGAGCTCCGGTTTCCCCCACAGTCCAAAGGCATGTGGTACAGGTGAATTTGGTAGGCTAAATTGTCCGTAGTGGATGAGTGTGTGTGTGAATGATTGTGTGGATGTTTCCCCAGAGACGGGTTGCGGCTGGAAGGCATCCGCTGTGTAAAAACTTGCTGGATAAGTTGGCAGTTCATTCCGCTGTGGCGACCCCGGATTAATAAAAGGGACTAAGCCGACAAGAAAATGATTGAATGAATATATATATATACACACACACACATACATATATACATACATACATAAATTCCTGAACATTTCTGAATAAGCAAATAAATAAATGAATTTACAGTAAAAATCCCCAAATTCCTGCATAAATATATATATATATATATATATAATTAATAGTGATCTGTCAATCATCAGAAGCCAGTCAAAAAACTTGAACTCAAAAATGTACTAACAATCAACCAATGATGGCATGAAGACCGCCTTCTGATGATGGACAGACAGCTGCTCAGTGGCATGTTGAGCTGAGGAAAAGTAAATGGGTACATGCGTTCAAAAATGACGAAAATGTTGGAAAGGAGAGAAAAAATAATCTAATGCTACTTTCAGTTGAGCATTTTCTTATTTCTCCAGCATTTGTATAATTTATTTAATTATTTATCTGCTGGCACTATCAATTATTTATATACTTATTTATGCAACAATTTGTTGATTTTTACATACACTACCTGACGAAAGTCTTGTGGCCTATTTAAGTTTTAGAAACAACTAATAATAAATCAACTTCTAGGTGATCTTTTGGTAATGAGGTGTCTCTATGAAAGGCAAAGGCTTCTAGATTTTGCTTATTTGAGCTCAATTAAATCTGATCATGTCTTGATTATTAATGATTTGATTAGGACAGTAAGGTCTGACTCTGCTCAGACTAAAGTCTCATCACTGAACAGAAATAATGTCCAGTATAGAATATAAAGTCCTGCTGCAGTGGAGACAGAATGAATATTGTGTCTGACTCCATCATGAGCTTGGAGGACTGCATCCATACATCTCTGACACGACTCACATCACTGATTAATAAAGTCATCTGGAATGAAGAAGAAAGCGTTCAGCAGGACTCCCAGAGTTCATCAAGAGTCTTTGTGTTCATCTTCAACACCTCCTCCTTCATCTTACCCCAGACATGCTCAATAATGTTCATGTCTGGTGACTGGGCTGGCCAATCCTGGAGCAGCTTGACCTTCTCTGCTTTCAGGAGTTTTGATGTGGAGGCTGAAGTATGAGGAGCGCTATCCTGCTGGAGAATTGTCCCTCTGCTGTGGTTTGTAATGTAATGGGCAGCACAAATGTCTTGATACGTCAGGCTGTTGATGTTGATCATCCACTCTGCAGATCTCTCACACGCCCCCATACTGAATGAACCCCAAACCATGATTTCTCCTTCACCAAACTTGACTGATTTCTCTGAGAGTCTTGGCTCCATGCTGGTTCCAGTAGGTCTTCTGCAGTATTGGTGATGATTGATGCAGATCAACAGATGATTCAGCAGAGGAATCCACCTTCTGACACTTTTACACATCATCAACTAGAGGTCAAGTTATTATCTGCTGCTCCTACAACTGAGACCCACCACAAGACCTTTGTCAAGCAGTGTATTTATTCATTTTGTTTACATGTTTATTTATTGTTTTAATTATGGAGGAATTTAAGGATTTATTTGCACATGTGTTTATTTATTTATTGGTTGTTTTTGCAGGTTTTGTTCTTCATAAATAATTGTTAAGCACTTTATTATCATTTTTCTTCATGCTAACGTATCTCACAGTAAAGTGTTTCCTCATGATAAAATCCCAAAGGCTCCAGAATGAAAGTGTGCAGGATTTTTTGTACATGAGCATAATTAAGAGGTTTAATCAAGACAGTAATGAAGCGAGGGCTGGGTATTAGTGTACAGTAGTCAACATCTGACGTAGATCAAAAGCGTTCGTCCTAAAACTACTGATCTACACCTGTTCTTGTCTTGGGTTTATACATGTCTGAGATGGTCTTCAGATGGCTGTGCTCCTCTTGTCTGGTCGCTCTCTGCTGGACGTCTGTGTGTTGCTGCGTTTGTTTCTTTCTTCCTCCAGAAATCCCTCTCTCATGATGGACGTCACGTACTGGAACAGAGTCTGCAGATGGACAGAAGAAGACGGATGAATGGATTGATGGATGGATTAAATAGATAGACGGAAGAACAATTAGATGGATTGATATATGAATGGATGGATTAAATAGACAGATGGACAAACGTACATATATAAGGATAGGATGGATGATGGATGGATTAGATGGATGAGCGATAAATGGATTAGATGGATGAATTGATTAAATAGACACATAAATGCTTGGATGGATGGACAAATGTATAGATGGATTGATATGCGGATGGATGGATAAATGCATGGATAGATGAATGGATGGATAAATGCATAGATGGATAAATGTGTGGATGATGGATAAATTGATATATGGATGAACGTGTGGATGGATGGATGGATAAATGTGTGAATGGATGGATGGATGAATTGATATATAGATGGAAGGATAAACACATGGATGGATAAATGCGTGAATGAATAAATGTGTATGGATGGATGGGCAAATGTGTGAATGGATGAATAGATGGATGGATGAATAGATAAATGCATGGATGATAAATGTGTATGGATGGATGGACAAACGTGTGGATGGATGGATGGATAAATGTATGGATGGACGGATTGATATATGGATGGACAGTTGGATAAATGCGTGGATGGATGGATGGATGGATGGATGGATGGATTGATAATGTGTGGATGAATGGAAAAACGTGTGGGTGAATGGATTGATGGATGGATAAATGTAAGGATGGAAAGATTGATAAATGAATGGACAGATGTATAAATGCGTGGATGGATGGATGGATGGATGGATAGATAAATGTGTGGATGGATAGATAAATGCATCAATGGATGGATATATGGATGGATGGATAATTGCGTGGATAGATGGAGGGATTGATATAAGAATGGATGGATGAATGCATAAAGGAGGGATTAATTTATGGATGTATGGATAGATGATGGATGGATAAATGTATTGATGGATGGATAAATGTGTGGATGGATATAGGGATTGATAAAAGAATGGATAGATAAATGCATGAATTGATTGATATATAGATGAATGGATGTATAGATAGATGATGGATGAATAAATGCATCGATGGATGGATAAATGCGTGGATGGAGGGATTAATTTATGGATGTATATATAGATGATGGATGAATGAACGGATACATGATGGATGGATAGATAACAAACGGATGGATAAATGCATAGATGGATAAATGTGTGGATGATGGATAAATTGATATATGGATGAACGTGTGAATGGATGGATGGATGGATAAATGTGTGAATGGATGGATGGATGAATTGATATATAGATGGAAGGATAAACCCATGGATGGATAAATGCGTGAATGAATAAATGTGTATGGATGGATGGGCAAATGTGTGAATGGATGAATAGATGGATGGATGAATAGATAAATGCATGGATGATAAATGTGTATGGATGGATGGACAAACGTGTGGATGGAAGGATTGATATATGGATGGACAGTTGGATAAATGCGTGGATGGATGGATGGATTAATAATGCGTGGATGAATGGAAAAACGTGTGGGTGAATGGATTGATGGATGGATAAATGTAAGGATGGAAAGATTGATAAATGAATGGACAGATGTATAAATGCATGGATGGATGGATGGATAGATAAATGTGTGAATGGATAGATAAATGCGTGGATGGATGGATAAATGCATCAATGGATGGATATATGGATGGATGGATAATTGCGTGGATAGATGGAGGGATTGATATAAGAATGGATGGATGAATGCATAAAGGAGGGATTAATTTATGGATGTATAGATAGATGATGGATGGATAAATGTATTGATGGATGGATAAATGTGTGGATGGATATAGGGATTTATATAAGAATGGATAGATAAATGCATGGATTGATTGATATATAGATGAATGGATGTATAGATAGATGATGGATGAATAAATGCATCGATGGATGGATAAATGCGTGGATGGAGGGATTAATTTATGGATGTATATATAGATGATGGATGAATGAACGGATACATGATGGATGGATAGATAACAAACGGATGGATAAATGCATAGATGGATAAATGTGTGGATGATGGATAAATTGATATATGGATGAACGTGTGGATGGATGGATGGATGGATAAATGTGTAAATGGATGGATGGATGAATTGATATATAGATGGAAGGATAAACACATGGATGGATAAATGCGTGAATGAATAAATGTGTATGGATGGATGGGCAAATGTGTGAATGGATGAATAGATGGATGGATGAATAGATAAATGCATGGATGATAAATGTGTATGGATGGATGGACAAACGTGTGGATGGATAGATTAATATAGATGGATGGATAAATGTATGGATGGAAGGATTGATATATGGATGGACAGTTGGATAAATGCGTGGATGGATGGATGGATGGATTGATAATGTGTGGATGAATGGAAAAACGTGTGGGTGAATGGATAGATGGATGGATAAATGTAAGGATGGAAAGATTGATAAATGAATGGACAGATGTATAAATGCGTGGATGGATGGATGGATGGATAAATATGTGGATGGATGGATAAATGCATCAATGGATGGATATATGGATGGATGGATAATTGCGTGGATAGATGGAGGGATTGATATAAGAATGGATGGATGAATGCATAAAGGAGGGATTAATTTATGGATGTATGGATAGATGATGGATGGATAAATGTATTGATGGATGGATATATATGGATGGATAAATGTGTGGATGGATATAGGGATTGATATTAAGAATGGATGGATAAATGCATGAATTGATTGATATATAGATGAATGGATGTATAGATAGATGATGGATGAATAAATGCATCGATGGATGGATAAATGCGTGGATGGAGGGATTAATTTATGGATGTATATATAGATGATGGATGAATGAACGGATACATGATGGATGGATAGATAACAAACGGATAGATAAATGCATGGATGGATGAATAGATTATAAACACCTCAAAGACTTTATTTAGACAATGATCATGAAGCTTCAGTTAAACAAGTTAATACGTTTCAGACAAACTACTGGATGAGACAATCTAACATCAAATCTAATTATAATAAAGTTAAATCAAAAACAGCAACAAAACAATAAAATTTCAAATGAAACATAAAAATAACAATAATAAATGCATAAAAAACAAATACTTCAGCCATATAAATAATTCCCTTTCATTCTTAAAGAAAAATTCCAAGAAACAAATGTGGCCCTGTTTTAATGAACATCTTATGGTTTCTAGTGATCTGTAAGTCTGTTGATCTGTATGAATAAGATAAAAACTAGAGAAAAGTAGGGGTGTCAAAATTGATTGTTTCTTCAGTGCACCACGATGTCACACGGACAATTCAGTATCGGTTCAGTAATGGATAATAACTGGTTATTACGTACTGACGTCACAGTGGTACTCAACCTTTTTATCACAGCAGACTGGTCAACGCTTTTAAAAATGTATCGCTGGGGGGTGGGTTGGGAGTTTGTAGGTTCCTAGACGACCATCAACATTGCCGTCACTATTATATAAGTTTTATTTATAGAGAAACATTACAAAGCATTGCAGAGTTTGGGTGTTCTGCGCAAGTCTGAGAAAATCAGGATGCTTTCACACCTGTGAATCGATTCATTTGTTCCGAAACAGATTAAAATTGTTACTCTTTGTTTTTGTTCTTTCTATTGATGGATTCTGCTTTGAAGATACCCGAAAGTTCTCCCTGGTTTTTTTGGTTTGTCTTCGAATTTCACAACAGTTTTGGTGCCGTGAGCCAGACTAGAGAAGTTCACAACAGCTGTAAACTCCACTTCTGCCTCACTCTCTCTCTCACTGTGGCCCCTTTGAGCTGCTGTCATGATGTAAAGTTTCCTCCACTTTCGATTGTGACAGCGATACTTGTGGATCAGTCACGAGCGTGTCTGCAGAGCGAGTTTTCTCCACAGGGTCTGTGGATCAGCTGTGTTGCCGCTGCTGTTTATCAGTGTCACTCATCAGTGAACAGCGTGAGCAAATTAGAGCCAATCGCAGCCCTTTCTGTTGAGTGCATGACCAATAATAGGAGTGTAAGAACTCGCTCGATAATGCTCAAAAAGCAAGCAGAATAATCATTTATTCATTCATTTTCTTGTCGGCTTAGTCCCTTTATTAATCCGGGGTCGCCACAGCGGAATGAACCGGCAACTTATCCAGCAAGTTTTTACGCAGTGGATGCCGTTCCAGCCACAACCCATCTCTGGGAAACATGCACACACACACTTATACACTACAGACAATTTAGCCTACCCAATTCACCTGTACCGCATGTCTTTGGACTGTGGGGGAAACCGGAGCACCTGGAGGAAACCCACGCAAACGCAGGGAGAACATGCAAACTCCACACAGAAACACCAACTGAGACGAGACTCGAACCAGCGACCTACAACCTACTGCCCTACTGCTTCGCCAAGCAGAATAATATTTACGTGTATTTATTTGCTCTATATGCTCATGTTGTTCTGTGCATGTGCTTGAGTTTTGTTTGACGCATTCAAAAGGTGTTTTCTTTGAGCAGGTCAAATTAAAGGTACAGTTCATTTATCTGACTGTTTGTAATAAAGGAAAAAATTGTAGCGTAGGTTCACACCTCTAATGAAAAGTGAGGGTTTTTTACCTTCCAGGCCTCCTCCAGTTCAGGAGTCCATCTGTCCTTTAAGATCGGCCGAACCGCACAGATAAACTCAGCTCCTACATACTGAAACACATAAAGCCAGAACAAAACATCTCAATTGCTTAAAAAAGTGCACAAACATGTTGTCTTTAAACCTGATCTCGTACTCCATTACATGCTCATTGACCAGGCGGGAGCCCTGGGCTCAATTATCTCAAGTGGTGCTCGCTGCAGAGCCATTTGAGGAGAGGTGAGCTCCAGAGAGGGGGAGCTTAAGCTTGAGCTCCACCTTTTTTGCACTTCTTCTACGAGTGATGTCACTGGGGGTAGGGTTAGGGGTGGGGTTGGTGTACGCATTAAAACAGCTTACAGGAGGAGGAGCGACAGCTCATGCTCCCCCTTGCTGGAGCTCAGCTCTCCTCAAATGGCTCTGCAGCGAGCACCCTCTCAATTATCTCAGAGCTTAGGATTGTCTTCCAGGACAGCATGCCAAACCTGCTAATATTATCCAGCAATATCTAAGTGTGAACTCTTGAAATGAAAAAGCAAACGCAAATATGTGTTATGATCTGTAAAGTTTCTGTTTCATTTAAACATATTTTTTCATCAAAGACGTGGTGGGTACAGAATTATCCATGCACACTAAAGCTGCTCGATTATGGGAAAAATCATAGTCACGATCATTTTGGTCATAAATGTAATCACGATTATTCAAAACGATTATCTGTCGAAGTTAAAATTATTCACCCTCCAGTGATTTTTTTTTTTAACCAGTTAAACTCTGCTGCTATTTTGGCATTTCCGCCTGGATTTTGCCTACCCAAATTTAAACGCTTCCCCAATCCACATGCAGAGGTGTAAATGCAAAAATTTGGAATCATTTTAAAGGAAACCCTTTGAATTTTTATAAAACACCATTAAAAGTGTGTAAAATATCTGTATATGTTGTCTGTGTTGTATTAAACACCTAAAAAAGAGGCGCTTTTTGTATTGTTTTTTATAAACTCAAATTTGAAAGTGTAGCTTTTAGGTTGTGTGTGGTCTAGCGTGCTGTAATTAATGTTGGTGGTTCCTGCACATGTCTGTAATCATAGGAAAAAAGAAAAATGTCTCCACCATAATCTATGCAGAAGTTATTGTTTTCCAACTGATGAGAGGTGCTGTACAAGCCACAGGGAGCGATCATTGTTTTCATATTTCACTATTCTTTTGTTTGATCAAACATAATTCACTGTGTTTGGAGCACGTCAGACATATAAAAGGTTTACTTATGCACATCACCTCAAAAACAGAGAAGAATGGCCCTGAAGCGCACAGCATAAGGTAAGAGATGACAGCTGTCTGTGCTATCTGGGGCTGCTTATTGATCATAAATGTATTGTTTTCACTTCTGCGCCATTGAAACACCGCGATTCATTCAGCAACTGTTTGATATGTGAATATAATTTAGTAAAAAGAACGCTAGAACCGTATGAGCACCGGCAAGAGCTTTCATTTGAGCTATAACTTGTACATGTGTCATATATGAACCATATGAAAATGAACCAATGTTCAATACCCAGCTCGGGTATGCAAAATACTGTGTATTTAAGTGTAAATAACTTTTGTACAGTGGAATAGAAAGTGTTGCATATGTGCATAAAATACAGATTCTACACTTTCAAACCACAGGGGGTCTGGTGCAATGCTAGCCCTTTAAATCTTAAAGCGAAAGTTGATGACGTCACGGACCCGGTACCAGGTCCGTGGAGTTTTACTGTATTTATTATAAAAAATATTCCCCGAATGATGTTTAACAGAGGAATTTTTCACAGTATTTCCTTTATTTTTCTTCTGGAGAAAAGCTCATTTGTTTTATTTTGGCTAGAATAAAAGCAGGTTTACATATTTTGAAATCTATTTTAATAGCTCAATATTATTAGCCCCTTTAAACTATATATATGTTTGATTGTCTGCAGAAGAAACTACTGTTCTACAATGACTTGCCTATTTACACTAACTAAGCCTTCGAATGTCACTTTAAGCTGAATACTAGTGTCTAAAAAAATATCTAGTAAAATATGATGTACTGTTATCATAGCAAAGATAAAAGAAATCAGTTATTAGAAATGAGTTATTAAACTGTGCTTTAAGTATCTTCACTGTAAGAAAAAACTTCAGCTACAAAAGTCCTTCAGTCAAGAGCAGTGAGGGATTTTCTCATTTTGTTGTTTGATTAATGATAAAGACAGGCGGCAGCAGGAATATTGCGCACTGTCACTTTAAGAATAGTTTGGTTCTGATATGGTTTCTCTTTCACCTGTCTTGATCCTCGTTCGTTTATAACACAAATGAGGGTTAATATAAATAATCACTGCGCTCTGACACAAATGTGCATGTATTTGACCATTAAGATGTATTTGATCACATTAAGATGGCGTTAGATGTGTGTGCTCTGCTTGTCTCCGAGCCTGCCTGAGGCTAAGCGCTAATAGTCTTTGCTCTGTGGCGCATCCCATGCTGCAGACATTACATTACAGCACATACTTCTAGTCATTTTCATGTGAAACTGAGCTTTGCAGAGCAACAAATGTGTACAACTGGAAAGGGGGCGGTATATGATTTAATGATCGTTTATCTCGATTAATGGTTTTCACAATCGTTAGAAGCCAAAATCGAAATCGGATTTTTGATTAATTCCACAGCCCTAATGCACACAAAGAGCCCAATCATACACCCGGCGCAGTGTGGCGCAAGGCGTGACCCAATTATTGTTTGCTAGTTTCAGCTTGGCGCAAGAGTTGGTTTGACGTTTTCCGCCACGCTGTTTAAATAGCAAATGCATTAGCGCTCATTTGTTCGCCCATAGGCGTTCTGGTCTATAAAGGAAGGCGTTCTGAGGCGCACTGCTGGCGCGTTGCTATTTTCAGAAACTATAATAGATTTTTCAATAGACCAGAACAAAGCCGGTATATTGTTCCACGCAGAGCGTATTAGTTGTGCGCCTCACTTACACACTGCTTAATACACACAAGATGAAGAGCAATACGCAAATATCTTTACATGTGAAAAAGAATTAAAATATTAAGGGTATGTATTAGGGATGGGAAGATTAACCGATATGTATCGATACGCGGTCATGCGCGTGCACGATGCGAGTGCATCGGTTGAGCAGCAGAGGATGAATGAAATTTTGGAAGCAAATCGAGATACATCGGTTTTTGCGAGATGCATCGATTTTTCCGAGATACAGCTTATATTTTTAATATAGAATGTATTTTTTATTTATTAACAAGTGTTGTCAACCTGTTTTTGGCGCATAATTTAATCGACCTACATAAAGTAAGCCTTAGCAACGGATTTGCGGATGTGCACACACTACAACTCAGTGTATCAGGTGTGCGGATGAAGCTAGTGGAGCGCCCTCAGAAAGCGCGAGAAGCAAAACAAACATTTTATTCCTCACTGAGTTTTAAATCTAAAGTATGGCAAGCAACATTATGGATTTAGGATGGACGACATGACAGGACAGATGCAATTTGCAAAATGTGCCGCGCATCTGTAAAATACGCGGGCAGTACGACTAATCTGAAATCTCACTTGAAGCGGCGCCACGGTGTTGTTGTGAAAGCATCTTCCAGTGTTTCTGCATCCCCGGCTTTCGCACTGCTTCAACCAGCTCCAAAAGTGGTGAGAAAAGCATTGCAAGTTTTTTTTCCGTGCGCAACAGTTCTGCTCGCTCTACGCCAATAAGGAATGCTATTGCATTGTTCATCTGCAAAGATATTCAGCCTAGTGTCACGGAGAACGAAGGTTTTAAACACCTCCTCCTGTTAATTTTTATTTAATTATAATAATAATAATATTTATAATAATAATGATAAAAATAATTGGGTGTCACGGTGGCACAGTGGGTAGTTTGACCACCTCACAGCAAGAAGATTGCTGGTTTGTTATATTTTTATTAGCCTGTTGTTTACAGTGACAGTGATGTTTCAAAGCAGCATAACACTGCTAGTTCACCACCTTAAGTTTTGAATAATCAGTGGCAAAATATCTTTGTAAAACTTGTTTTCATAGTTGAAAAGTTAAATCACAATTCTTGTTGTGCAATGCTAAATTTATTTATGTTGAAAGAGTGCAAATATATACATATTTTTTTAATTGATATTGCATTTATACATTCTGTTTATCTTGAAAATACTTAAATAATATGTGCTATATGTTCTAAAATGGCCCTCTACTGTAAACTGACACTCTGGCTCTGAGAGAAAAGCCAGTTTGTAAAAAAAAGTCTTGGTTTTGCTTGGTTTATAAATAATCAAACTCATTCAATGGCACAGCATCCTCTTTCACATCATCTCATAAACTTGATTTAATTAGTGCTGAAATATCGCATCGTATCGTGATATGGGTGTGAATCGTATCGTGTTGCATCGCAATATGTCACAAATGTATCGCTAATATATCGGATCGTATTCTTTGTATCGAGATGCGTATCGGATCGGCATTATAGCTTAGATGCCCAACCCTAGTATGTATAGGATATAAATATAAAGGATTAAAATATTACAAAACATATTATTTTCTAGCCCACATAATTTTAAAAACCTCTGCCTTCATGCCTTCTTCATCTCAGGGTTTTTTTCAGTTTATTCATGACAATTTGCTTCTGTATAATGTTATTATTATTAGCAGTATTATTTATTATATCCATATTTATATTTGTTTTATTAAAAACAAGCTTAGATTTGTCCACCTGCAGGTTTCAGACCATATGGGGCACAGCATGTGTATTAGGATATAACTCAGGTTTTTGAGCACATTTTGTTATTATTGATCATTTATTCGTTTGCTGGAGATTATAACTGAATTTAGAAATAGTTTTGGAACAAATCTTTGCGCTTAACAAAATTAATTATGCATAGGCTAATGGATATCTGTGTATAGAAGGTTTCCCTATCCACGAGAGTGAAAGTGAAAGTTAATAATTTATCTCTCATTCTCGTGCTGCAGATGCTGTTTAACTGTTTTCTCTCGAGTGAAATGTTCAGTTTTTCCACTTACAAAGTCGCCATGTAAATAGCAAATGCACCATGGCGTGACGCAACTGGCTCTTAAAGGGAATGGTAGATGAGACTCTGATTGGTTCATTCTCAAAACACACCTATAACTCATTAAGAAAATAAGCTCAACCCTTTTAGATCATGCACCACGGCGCAAAGTGGATTTTTCCATCCTTATATTAGCAAAAGTGGATTCTGACACGCCCCTAATCCGTTTGCGCCCTGTGCTTTGGACTTTGAGCTCTATTTTGACGATCCATGCGCAAAGTCTGTTCTGAATCATTTGCATTTTTTACCCCGTAATACTTGGGTGGAGCGTTATATCTGTAGTGGCTCTTGCCCAGTTCCAGCGCCAGAGTCTCTAAACGCTCCAGCTGATCCAGTCTGGCCACACTCTTCTCAATGAAGGACATCACACTGTAGAGAAAGAGAACACACCATTACACATCTGCACACACACACACACAGGTGCAGCTATCTTTATGGGGACTTCACATTGGTATAATTACGTTTTTACTGTACAGACTGCACATTCCCTCTCCCTAACCAAACCTTTACAGAAAACAATCTGCATTTTTACATTTTCTTGACATTTTTCTGTCTGATGTATGAAATTTTTCTTCATGGGTACCAAAAAATGCCCACACATGGTTAAAATTTACTGCCTACAACATACAAAATACAAGATTCGAGCCATAGCTGGGTCAGTTGGCATTTTTGTGTGGAGTTTGCATGTTCTCTCCATGTTGGGGTGGGTTTCCCCCGGGTGCTCTGTTTTCCCCCATAGTCCAAACACATGTGCTATAGGGGAATTGATGAACTATATTGGCTATATGAGTGTGTGTATATAAGTGTTTATGGGTGTTTCCTAGTACTGGGTTGCAGCTGGAATGCCATCCACTGTGCAAAACACGCTGGAATAGTTGGCGGTTCATTCTGCTGTGGTGACCCCTGATAAACAAGGGACTAAGACCAAGTTAAGACGACCGATAAATGCGACAAGTCCATTCTGCTGTGGAAATAAACTGTTAAAGGGATACAGACACACACACTAAATCAAGTGTTCCCCTAAATAGACGTCAGATGTGAAAAGTAGTGTGTGAATCACAGACTGACACTTGACAATCCGACGCTCAGTGGATGTTTTCACACTGAAGGCTTAATTTGAGCGCCTGCATGAAGCTGCTACAGCTCGCGGCACATCTGTGTTTGTGTTCATGCTGAGATGTGCGATGAGTCCCCCAGACATGACCTCTCTCTCTCACACACACACACACACACGTTGGGATTTCATGTTATATGGGGACTTTCCATAGCTGTATTTATGTTTACAGCTGTATAGACTGATAATATCGAATCGTGAGTTAACCTGTGATTTCCACCCCTAGTATTTATACAGCAGTACAAAACATCAATAATTTCCTAATTTATTAATAGTTCATTACTATTCTATTTTACTATTCAAAGGAAAAACAGTATTATCTATATACATATGCTTTTTATTATTATTAATGTGCCAGCACTATTAGTCTGTAAACTGCCATTAAAAGCAGTGCGCATGCACTTTTGAAGGTGTTTGATGAATTAAACTCTGCTCAGCTTGAAGTGGCTTCTTGTTTGAATGAGCATCACATAATAATTGTGATGCATTAATCAAGCCAAATACACTAGTTCAAATGTTTATAGCTGTCAAGCATCTAGCCAGTGTATTGCATTAATTTGTGTGTGTGTGTGTGTTGAGAGTGAGTGTATAATAAAGCATGTTTCCAGTGTCAGAGATGTTAAGTGGCTCTACAGACTACAGTACATGATGTTTACTATTATTATCTGACAACACTACACTCCTCCACCACTGAGACTAATCAATGCATCCGCTGTCAGTTCGAGTGAATCATGCACATGCACACACACACTTTAGAAGGACAAGTGGCTGTTCAGCTATGCTCGCGGATAAGTGTTTGCATGTGTGTACATAGTTAGCACTAAATGTCATTACAAGGATAGTAAAAGCTGAGATTTTTGACATGTGTCCAGACTGTGGTCTTCATAAGGGAAAACATTATTAAAAGTTGTTTATCTAAGTGTAAAAATGCAAACAGCTTTAATGTAAGGGGTAGTGTCTGAGTCAGGGATGGATTTAGGTCTAGCTATGGATTTGTATGTAAAGTTATAATACATAATATATTTTTATTAATTCATTACTTTTCCTTCAGCTTAGTCCCTTTATTCATCAGCCGTCGGCACGGCGGAATGAACCGCCAAATTATCCAGCATATGTTTTACGCAGTAAATGCCCTTCCAGCTGCAACCCAACACTGGGAAACACCCATACATTCTTGCATTCACACACATACACTACGGACAATTTAGCTCATTCAATTCCCCTATAGCGCATGTGTTTGGACTGTGGGAGAAACCAGAGCATCTTTAGGAAACCCAAGCTAACGAAGGGAGAACATACAAACTCCACACAGAAATGTCAACTGACCCAGCTGGTGCTCAAACCAGCAACCTTTTTGCTGAGAGGCAATCGTGCTACCCACTGCGCCACCATGATGCCATATTATTTTATCTACATAAATATTATATTTGTGATAGCATTTCATTTACTTCAGAGCATGTTTTTAGACACTTACTATTACAGAATGAGAACTGTTTGAAAATCTGGGTTATTTTAATAAATACCGATATCTTAAATCTGGTATAAGTTAAGAGAACATGTGTGTAAATATAAAGTAAAAATGCTGACTTTAAGCACTTTGAAATTGAATTTAAATGTATTTTTAAAATTAAAACACATATATGACAATGGTGGGCGACGCAGTGCAAGCGCAGTAGGTAGTGCCGTCGCCTCTCAGCAAGAAGGTTGCTGGTTCGAACCTCGGCTCAGCTCAGTTGCCGTTTATGTGTGGAGTTTGCATGTTCTCCCTGCATTTGCGTGGGTTTCCTCCGGGTGCTCCGGTTTCCCCCACAGTCCAAAGACATGCGTTGCAACATAAGTTGGCGGTTCATTCCACTGTGGCGACCCCGGATTAATAAAGGGACTAAGCTGACAAGAAAATGAATGAATGAATATATGACATTGGTAAATGCAGTATGTATGTGTATATATATCACCTTTTTAAAATATTTTATCTAACTTAATCATTGGTGTTCATTTAGAATGTGGTGCATTTAATTAATCTATGAAATAATGTGTCTAAAATAAATTTCATTTTAATATTATATTAAGATTTTATTTTTTACATACAATATAATTTAATAGCTTATAATGCATTTCAAATGCATAAAGTTTTACCTCAAATTATTTTAAAATTTTTGCAACAATGTAACAATTTTAACAATTAACAATTAACTGTAACAATTTAAGGGTGCTTTCACACCTACACTTTTGTTTGGGAACGTATCTCGTTTGCCCAGTTAGCGCGGTTCGTTTGGCATATGTGAACAGGGCAATCGCGCTCTGTTCCGCGCCAAAGTAATCGCTCCGAGATCGCTTGAATGAGGTGGTCTCGGCTCGATTGAAACGAACCCTGGAGCCGTTCCGATTGCAGTGAGAAAGCAATCCAATCCGAGCGCGGTTATATCACAGTGTTTTATGGATATGTAATAGGCTTACGGCGATATGAAGAGAGAATTATGAGTATGGCGGGAAGTTTCGCGAGTCTCCGGATGCCCGCAAACGAGTGATGATCTCCCGGTAATCTCGCGTCTCCCAGTACTCAAATAAGCATCATCGCGCACCCTTCTCACCCCTCCCCACCGCGTCTCTCCTCAGACACGTCGCGCGCTCGTGCACCCTGTCAATCACCACCAAACCACCACCTCTCCTGACAGCTTAGCGGGACGCTGCAAAACAAACCCTGACACTCTGACCAATGTGAGGAGAGTTTACTCGCACGTGACTTGTTTTATCTCTTTTGGTCCGATTAGAAACTTTGCAGTGTAAAAGTGAACCGCTCCAAGAGCAAAGAGCAACAATGTAACAATTGTAATCTCTGTTTCAGAACAACTGAATTGATTCACAGGTGTGAACGCACCCTTAAACCCATGTATTCTCCAGTATTCAGTATTCTCCTGCATACACTGAATAAAAGACACAGTAGTTTCACTTTTTTGAAAGTAAAAAAATTCTTTGATGTAAGATTAAAAAGACAATCTAAAATAAAATTTTCCATTAGAGCTGCACAATTAATCGTAAAAAGATGTCGATCTCGATTCGAACCGCTAGACGATCTTAATCCAGCATTTCTACGATTCTGCCAATCATATCTTTAAGTACAGGAGAGCCGCAATGGTGGCCGCACAAGTCTTCAGATTGTTTTACATACATTGTTCACCAACGTGGACACCTCCAAATGGTGTTGAAAGAGTCACATGCTGTATTTATAAGATATAATTCACCCCAAAAATGTCATTTCTGTCCTCATGTAATGTATTTGCGACCACAATATCATACGTGACGTGAGCTGCTGACCGTCAGCTGTTGACACAGAGTGGACGGGAGCCTCTGAATGAACTAATGAAGTCTTCTTTAGTGAACAGAATCTGCATATGCTGTGAATATCAGCTAATAAAGTTGTAAATAACGTTCAGTTTTTGGCACAGAGTGATCGTTTGGGAGCCGTGCTGGAAGTGAACCGCTCTTAGCAGTGGAAATGAAACCGAAAATGACAGATTGTAAGCAAATATCTCAAACACAATAATTCAACATCAGAAGTATCATCAACATGAATGACCAGGACACATCTAACGTCTGTTCAAGTCCACCCTTCCAAGTCTATATAACATTTAGCATTTTATCCAACAGTACAGCTACACAAAGCCTATTGCTGATTTACCACATGTGTGACAATAACAATAATAATAGCCCACTAACATTCACCTTTATTTTACATCTACAGAATCGGGAGAAAATCGTGATCTTTATTTTAGGCAAAAATTTTCTCATTTGAGCCTGAATCGTGCAGCTCTATTGTGCATTGTACCAAAAAAAATTATAAAATAAAAATAAACTAATTCTGGTCTACATGGAACATTCATTAATTCATTTTTTTGTCAGCTTAGTCGCTTTATTAAGCCGGGGTCGCCACAGCGGAATGAACCGCCAACTTATCCAGCAAGTTTTTATGCAGCAGATGCCCTTCCAGCCGCAACCCATCTCTGGGAAACACCCATACACACACACTCATACACTACGGACAATTTAGCCTACCCAATTCACCTGCACCCCAAACCCACGCGAACGCAGGGAGAACATGCAAACTCCACACAGAAACACCAACTGAGCCGAGGTTTGAACCAGCAACCTTCTTGCTGTGAGGCGACAGCACTACCTACTGCGCCACTGCCCTGCCCCACATGGAACAATATTTATATTTATTGTGAATGTACATTTTTTACTTGACCACAATAAATATTTTGGATTTAGATTCAATTAAATGTTAAAGTTAACCAAAGCTAAATTACACTTTAAGAAAAACTAATAATTTTTATCAGGAACAAATTAAAGTATTTTGTTTTCTGAAAGTTAATAATAATAATACCTTTTATTTTTAGGCGCCTTTCAAAGCACTCAAGGACACCTTACAGCAGATTACAAGTACATTATAAAAATACAAGCAGTAAAAATGACAATCAGCATAAAATTAAACCAGCAAATCATTAAAAGCTATCCTAAACAAAAACATCTTTATCTGAGATTTAAAATTGGAAATAGAGTCCATCTGGCGAATGTGCAAAGGCAGGGAATTCCATAACTTTGGTGCTGCACAACTAAAAGCCCTAAAAGTTGGTTGGAAGTATATTTTTTTCAGCACATGTGGGCTCCAGATAACTCCCTCTGTATCTCTGTGTTCAGTCACGTCACATGATGTGTGTCAATCTGAGCTAATTAAACGTGTCACGTCTCCCACAATAATGAAGCCGTAATGTCAGCTCTCCATCACGCTGGCATTTGTTTTTCTCGGTCAGACTCGACACCCTGCTGTGCACGAGAAACAAAGGCTCTTTATATGACAGTCATGATCGGCTCAGTAATGGTTCATTATTTCAGCCTTTATACAGATATTTACAAAAGCTGAGCTGATTTCAGAGATTACTATTTGTAATAATGTGAAGAAGATCTTCCATAAACACTCAACTCACAGACTAGAGCACTTACTGAAACAGCTCCTATTTATTAATTTAAAATCTATTCAGGCTTTTAGAAATATCTGTATGAAGGCATTAGAAGGTGATGCACGTCTCACGCTAAATGATATATATAAGATCTTTGTGGCTAATAAGAAGTCTTTGTTTCAGGATTTTCAGAGGAAGACACCTTAAAGGGTCACGAAACACCAAAACACATGTGTTGAGCTGTTGACAGTGGTATATGTGTCCCACACTGCTAAAAACACTATTAGGACACCTATATTTCACTAAAAAGTGTAAATTGGTTGTTTTTGCGTTATTTCAAGCAAATTCGTACTTCCGGTTTGAAACTAATTTTTGAAGCTGCGTCACGGTCATGACATAATAGCGTGTATTCCAGCGTGCAGACTGGACGTCTGTGCCAGAGTGAGTCTTATTACATCTTACAGTGTGCTGCATTAATGCATGAGTAAGGCTTGGTTCAAACCAATCAGCGCGCTCTATTGTGCAACTTCATTAATATTCATTACTGACAGTGTTTAGACATGAATGAATTCCCTGAATGAAAGAGCCAAACTGCAGTTAAAGTCCACCATTTAATAATTTGGCAAATAATTCGACTACAGATGTCCATGTAAACACAGTCACATTGTCCGCTGTGTGTGTGTATTTTGACTCTGAAACTCGCGCGTGCCCAAATAGACACTCCCACACCATCCCACTTTTCTTCCTCCGACACTCCCCCCTAAACAGAGCTGGACACGCCCACTTTTTTGACTTTTTCCAAAGTAGAGGTGTGAAAACACCCTGCTGAAACAAGGGGCTTTCATGGCCCTTTGACCAACCCACATCTCAAACCACTGCACTTCACAACCTGCTAATATATATTATGATCATGGGTTTGTTGTTTGATTTCTCACCTACAAGCTGCTAAAAATCTGCTAGATGCATAAATTGACGTGCAATATCTAATTATTTGTGAATAATGTGTCCGATTGTGTGTGTATGGTTTACATGGTACATAAATTTCGTCACCTTGGAATTATAAGGTTCTGAATGATTTTGAGAAATTGAGCGCCAAAGTTTTTGCCTTCCATAGCAAACAGAATGTGTGTAACATTTGTTTTTTAAATAAAAAGTCTTCAAAATGTAAACAACTTTACAACGACAAACAACGATTAAACGACAACTTATTTACATTATGGCATGTTGTTTTATAAGAAAATGTCAATAACTCAATTTTGACAAAAATGTCAGATACAACCTTAAAATTCTAAGTTGACGATTTATATTTTTATTCTAAGTTATTTTTTAAATAATTAGATTTATAAATACACAAGTTGCTAAATTATATTAAATGCTAAACATTTTATTAAATAATCATTTATATTAAAATAAAATATTGATGACAATCAAATGAATACAATATAAAATGTGTAATTTTTTTGTAATAAATAGGATGTCCTGATCTGATCATACGATCCAAAATCGGGCCCGATCACGCCGTTTCAGACTTGCAATGGGACGTTACCTCCCGATCAGGACTCAAAAATATATGTATGTGTGTGTGTGTATGTGTATATATATATATATATTTGAATCCGAAAGAAGAAAGTAGTTTCTCATACAAAAGGGTTTTTGAGACTCTCAATGTTTGATTTTGTTTTTATATACACAATTATGCCGTCAAACTGTTGTATAAATGCAATATCTCACAAGTAGCAGTGCGATATGGCTGTATATCGGCACTAGTGGGGGCACTAAGGCACTCTGCCTGCGGCCTTGTGCCAACGCACGCCTCCCACCAGTGCCGATATACACCACTGCTACAAGTGTGATATTGCTCATATATATACAGTGAGAGTAAAAAGTATTTGATCCCTTGCTGCTTTTGTTGGTTTGCCCACTAATAAAGACCTGATCAATGTGTACTTTTAATAGTAGATGTATTCTAACATGGAGAGACAGAATATCAAAAAGAACATCCAGAAAATAACTTTAAAGAAAATTTATTAATTGATTTGTATTTCATTAAGGGAAATAAGTATTTGATCCCCTAGTATGCGTTAGGAGTTCTGGCTTTCACAGACCAGTTAGACACTCCCAATCAACTTGTTACCTGAATTGAAGACACCTGTTCTATCTAATCATCTGTGTGAAAGACACGTGTTCACAGAATCAGACAGATTCCAAACTCTCCAACATGGGTAAGACCAAAGAACTCTCTCAGGACCTCAGAGACAGGATTATTGACCTGCACAAATCTGGAATGGGCAACAAAAACATTAGCAAGATGCTGGGTATTAAAGTAACAACCATTGGTGCAATTGTGAGAAAATTTAAGTATAACCTGACTATCAATTGACCTCGGTCTGGTGCTCCACAGAAGATTTTACCTCGTGGGGTGGCAATGATCATGAGAACTGTGAGAAATCGGCCTGCAACCACACAGCGTGAGTTAGTGAATGACCTCAAGGCAGCTGGGACCACAGTCACCAGGAAAACAATTGGCAACACTTTGCGCCGCAATGGAATAAAATCCTGCAGTCCCCGAAAGGTACCCCTGCTTAAGAAGGCACATGTGAAGGCCCGCCTAAAGTATGCCAATGATCACCTTAAAGATGTACAAAGTAATTGGGAGAAGGTTCTGTGGTCAAACAAGACCAAAATTGAACTATTTGGCCTAAACTCTACTCGTCATGTGTGGAAGAAGAAAAATGCTGCCTATGACCCCAGGAACAATGTACCCATGCACCGTCAAGCATGGAGGTGGAAGCATTATGTTTTGGGGGTGTTTCTCTGCCAAGGGCACAGGGCTACTTCACCGCATCAGTGGGAAGATGGATGGAGCCATGTACTGTGCAGTCCTGAGGGACAACCTCCTCCCCTCTGACAGGAAGTTGAAAATGGGCCGTGGTTGGGTCTTCCAACATGACAACGATCCAAAGTATACAGCAAAGGCAACAAAGGAGTGGCTCAAGAAGAACCACAATAAGGTCATGGAGTGGCCCAGCCAGTCTCCAGACCTTAATCCAATCGAAAATCTATGGAGGGAGCTGAAGGTCCGAGTTGCCAAGTGACAGCCCACCAACCTTAATGATTTAGAAAGGATCTGCAAAGAAAAGTGGGTCAAAATTCCCCCTGATTTGTGTGCTAACCTTGTGGTTAAGTACAACAAACGTCTGTCCACTGTGCCACCAAGTATTAGGAGCTTTTGGCTAGAGGGATCAAATACTTATTTCCCTCAAAGAAATACAAATGAATTAAAATATTTTCTTTAAAGTTATTTTCTGGATTTTCTTTTTGATATTCTGTCTCTCAATGTTAGAATACATCTACCATTAAAAGTATAGAATGATCATGTCTTTATTAGTGGGCAAACCAACAAAATCAGCAAGGGATCAAATACTTTTTACTCTCACCGTATATATATATATATATATATATATATATATATATATATATATATATATATATATATATATATATATATATATATATATCAGAGGTGGGACCAAGTCATTGTTTGGCAAGTCACAAGTAAGTCTCAATTCATTGCCCTCAAGTCCCGAGTCAAGTCCCGAGTCAAGACAGGCAAGTCCCGAGTCAAGTCCCGAGTCAAAGGCAACAAGTCTCAAGTCAAGTCCAAAGTCCTGCAGTTTGATTTTCGAGTCTTTTCGAGTCTTTTTAACAGAAAAATAAAATATATACAGATTAGGTATGGTTGTAAGATCTGTATTAATTAAACAAACCTTTTTTTATTAAAGAACATTGCTTAGATATATAAAAATACAAATGCAATTTTCTGAAAAAGTACTGAACAGTGCTGCGTCTCGTCTCCACAGCATAATGCACAAGAACGAGTTCCACCAAAAAAAGACTCCATTTTGCCTCACATCACACAGAAATTGCAGGTCTACTGCTGTCTAATTCATTAAGTTTAGTTGTGCTATGTTATGTCTTCGGTGATCAACTTGTGATTAACCAAAATTACATAACCTCAATGTGGTAGCAGTAGACCAACAACTCCTATGCTGCAAAGTTAAATTGAGTGAAATTGGAATTTTGTCAATTGAATCTCGTGTGTGCTGAAGAGATGGAGTTGCAAATCTGTCTAGCAGCAATGTAAAATGGTAGCACATATTGTTAATGAAGTAGGCTACTTCATACAAACAATAACGTTGTTTTCTTCACATAACGTTGAGAGCTTTGCTCTCTACCTTGTGTGATGCTCGTGCACGGATTTCCTCTGTTTAAGAAACTGATGGATTTGTGCCGAATATTAGCATCATTGACCCATAACAGTGTACAGTACCTATTACTGTCAGCATGTTTGTGTGCTCTTTATCCAGTTTTTATTAAAATTTGCAGTTAAGTGGAAGAGAAAAATTGAAATGCACATTAAAGTATAAATAACAGAAGTGAACAAATAGATTTTTCCTACCAGCAAATATTAGTGTATGTATTTATATGCGTTACAATAGCGAGGGTTTAAACTAAGCAGTGCTCACAGGGTTCAACGCTAAGGATTTTTTCTACTGGCCCGATCGGGCCAGTGGTTCTGATTTTTACTTGCCCAGCCCAAATTTTCACTGGCTCCACCAAAAAAAAAAAAAGAAGTTAATCGCTATTTGAATGTGCGTGTGTGTGTGTGTGTGTGTGTATATACACACACACACACACACACACAGTTGATTTCAGAATTATTAGTCCCCCTAAATTATTAGCACCCCTGTTTATTTTTTTCCCCAATTTCTATTTAACAGAGAACAGATTTTCTCAGCACATTTCTAAACATAATAGTTTTAATAACTCATCTCTAATAACTGATTTATTTTATCTTTGTCATGATGACTGTAAATAATATTTTACTAGATATTCTTCAAGACACTTCTATAGAGCTTAAAGTGACATTTAAAGGCTTAACTAGGGTAATTAGGTTAACTAGGCAGGTTAGGGTAATTAGGCTAGTTATTGTATAATGATGGTTTGTTCTGTAGACAGTCTGAAAAACAATTAGCTTAAGAGGCTAATAAATTTTACCTTAAAATGGTTAAAAAATGTTTTTATTCTAGCCAAAATAAAACAAATAAGATTTTGTTCAGAGGAAAAAATATTATCAGACAAAATATCAACATTTCTTTGCTTTGTTAAACATCATTTAGGAAATATTTTAAAAAGAAAAAACAAAAAACAAAAGGGGGCTAATAAATCTGTATATATATTTACGGTAATTTTTAAAATGTTTAAGGAAAACTATTCAGTTCATCAAGGCTATATTTATAAATGTAAAAAAGGTGTAATTGTTAAATATTTATTAAAATTTTAAATAACTGCTTTGTTATTGTATTTAGTTTCAAATAAAATAATTACTCCAGACATTATTGATTTTATAACTATTACCATTAATAAATATAATAATAATTAATATTAGTGATTTCTGAAGGATCATGTGACTGGAGTAATGAAGCTGAAATCTCATCTTTAAAATCACTGGAATAAATGAATAAATTAAATGATAAACTACTTTTGAACAGTTATTTTATAGTGCAACATTTCACAATTTGTATTTATGATGAAATAATTGCAGCCCTGGTGAGCAGAAGAAGCTTGTTTTAACATATTTAATCACACTGACCCCAAACTTTTGTGCATTGTGTATAGAATATTTTATAAGTGAAAATGTGCACTTTAATTTTAACAACCCACAGACATCGTCACCAAATACAAATCGAGGTCAGACTTTGTCATACAGAGCCTCATTTAAATTGTCAGATTTTGTAGAAATCGATCAATTGAATTAATCAATCTATTAAAGAAACGTTGACTATAATTCTGTATTTTAGGCTTAATTATAGAGAGACATAGCAGATGAACCGAGACTGCATCAGATCAATGTAAATCTTTCTTTCGAGCTGTCAGTGCGGAAATGAACAAAACAACAGGCCTAATACAACATAGGCCTATTATACGATTAAAATATGGAAAAATTAACAGATAGTAATTTCGGTCAATTTTCCTGACGGATAAACCGAGATCAGGCTGGACAAACAGCTCTCGGTAATATTTCAGCATGCTTTCACTTTCGCATTTACCGGTAAGAATGACATCTCGCCCTGCTCATCATTCCCTCTTCATATAGCCGTATATATGGCTATTACACGATCATGATACACTGTGATATAGCCTGGGTCGTTAGTTCGTTGCATTGTTTTGTTTTCTCGCTACAATCGATACGCTCAATAGGACAGAGACCGTCTCATTCAGGCGATCTTGGACTGATTGATTTGGCGCGGAAGCGAGCGCAACTGCTGGATATATGCTAAAAAAAAACGCGCTAACGGGTGAAACGAGACCGATTCCGAAACAAACGTCTATGTGTGAAAGCACCGTAAGATTGTATTTGCACACAATTGACAGACAGTCGCAGCACGCAGCTCTGGCTCGATCTGGCAGGCAAAAAGGCAGCAGCTGGCCCGATCGAGCCAGTAACATTTTGTACACTGGCCCGAGTGTCTCGCATGCTGGCCCCGGGCCATCGGGCAGTCCTCATTGTCGAGCCCTGGCTCATAATATCGAGTGGAAAAAAAGAAAAAGACCGCTGGGAAGCATAACCTGCTTTGTTTTTTTTTTTTTTTTTTTTTTTAAAGAAACACAGTTTAGATCTGTTTAGGATAAGAGGAGTGTGAGTTATTGCCACCTATTATTGAATGTGAATATCAAAAACAAAACCAACTTAGCTTAACTCCTTTACCGCCCCTCACACAGCTTGATCCACGCTGGCATTTCTCCTCTTGGGCTTTGGTTTTGAAAAGGGAAAAAATCCCACCACCCAGTCCAAACTTTTAGGATAGCGGGTGTCAGATTTTCACAATCCAATTGTGCAACGATTTGGCTTGTTTCCCTCGCTCGAAAGCTTGACAGAGCCTCTGCCCGTAGCTACGATTGGTGGGTGGCGGTTTTTGGGCGTGGCTTAGCGAAGGGTCAGTTTAACAGGATCCCGTGAGAGCAAAAGCACTAAAGGTATGAGACGCCATCGTAAACAAAAGTCAAGCGAACGCAAAGAGACTGAATGCACGAGAGAGAGAGAGAGAGAGAGAGAGAGAGAGAGAGAGAGAGAGAGAGAGAGAGGTGTATGTTGTATGTGAGAGAGAGAGAGAGAGAGAGAGAGAGAGAGAGAGAGAGAGAGCGAGTATTGGCTCGATCTCAAGTTCAAATTCAAATTCTCTCTGCGTTCGCTTGACTTTTGTCCACTCCGGCGCCTCATAGTAGTCACGTTGGATAGTGTCGAATCAAAACAATCTACCGTGCTTCGATTGGACGCCGAAAGCGCGCATGCTCACACACACGCGCGCGCATGCTGTCACACACACGCACACATAAACGGAGAGAGAGAGAGCGGTCCATGTCAACATACTTTTTTATCGTTGGGCTTTTCATGGGAAGCAGCAAGTCTTTACAAGTCAATAGGGGCAAGTCCTAGTCAAAGTCCAAGTCATTTATGTTCAAGTCCAAGTCGAGTTGCAAGTCTTTTTATATTTTGTCAAGTCGAGTCTAAAGTCATCAAATTCATGACTCGAGTCTGACTCGAGTCCAAGTCACATGACTCGAGTCCACACCTCTGATATATATATATATATATATATATATATATATATATATATATATATATATATATATATATATATATATATGTCTGTATATATTTATATGAGCAATATCACACTTGTAGCAGTGGTGTAGCAATTGTAAAAGGAACCATATAAAATGGAAACAAGTTAACAATAACAGGTCACCGGAAGTTTATAAGTATAGGAAAAACACTAGCTCGGCTTATACCCTATAACAGCTTCATGTTCATATCGCCTCTGGGCATCTTCTTCAATGTGCGCTCGCATTGACAGTTTTGCGCCTGCGCGCCTCCAAGTGCTGTTTACTGTAACTTCAGTAGCTCCGTGCAACAAAAGTGCAAACCTGATTGGTGGAGAAGGTTTTAATGCCGTGCGTCAAAACAAAAAAAAAATAAGCACGAGGCATTTCTTTAAAAATGATGCTTTTGCGCCTGGTGCTTTGCGCGTTGGTGTGCATGATCACATTGACGCCATTTATTTTGTCACGAGGCGTTAAACGTTGACAGAAAACGCGAGCAAAAATCGTCCTGGTGTGCATGGGCCTTTACACTTAATTAAGTGTAATTAATTAATTAGGCTCTTTTAATACATTTTACACTTGATGCAGCCTTATTATTCAGAGAAAGAATCAACAAAAAATCTGAATTCTTTGCTATTTCAGCACAGAACTTTGTCAAATCTGTGCATTCATGCAGAATAATTTTGGTAGTATAGTAACTAAAAACGTCATCATGGCAAAGATAAAATTAATCAGTTATTAGAGATGAGTTATTAAAACTATTATGCTTAAAAATGTGTTGAAAAAAATATCTTCGTTAAACATAAATTGGGGGGGAAAAACGGGGCTAATAATAAATAATATTTGATGATATTCTTCAAGACACTTCTACACAGCTTAAAGTGACATTTAAAGGCTTAACTAGGTTAATAAGGTTTACTAGGCAGGTTAGGGTAATTAGGCAAGTTATTGTATAATGATGGTTTGTTCTGTAGACTATCGAAAACAAATATTGCTTACAGGGGCTATTAATTTAAAAATTATCTTAAAACCTTAAAATGGTGTTTAAAAAATTAAAAACTGCTTTTATTCTAGCCGAAATAAAACAAATAAGACTTTCTCCAGAAGAACAAATATTATCAGATAAACTGTGAACATTTCCTTGCTCTGTTAAACATCCTTTCGGAAATATTTAAAAAAAGGAAAGAAAAAAACAAAGAAAGGGGGGCTAATAATTCTGACTTCAACTGTACATGGACTTGTGCTGTTCAGAAAACATGCTAAAATATCAACCATCAGCAAATGCTCTCAAATTGTGCATCTACAACTACACTAAGCTAGTTGTTTCATTTTATGTTGGCCTATGACATGTTCATGGACTGTGTGTATTAAGAAAGACTCTAAACAATTGGGTAAATACTGCTCTGTGTCTGCAATAATAGGCGGTCTGCATGTTTGGAAAAGACAATGTCATCTCTTTCCTTAATATGCAGATATTTTAATCTGTCTCTGCAGAGGTGATGTGAGTTTATTAATATATGTCCTGTAAAAGATATTCAGTGTTTGTATTTATCTGCACATACACTGTGAAACATAATGGATTTTTTGGATGCTGTGTTGCTTTGATTAGAATTTGTCACTGCAAATAAAATCATCATGTGTGCACACTGACCGCAGGCCGTGGGCTCGAAGCTCTCTGCTGGTGCGCAGCCTCTCCAGATCCTCCACGTCCCGAAAGAGGAAGAAAACATCTTTACACTCTGGATGAGTCTCAAACAACCTGTTACCAAGACAACAGACAATTCAGATTACACGCTACCAATTCAATAATACTCCACAAACTTACGTGCATCTGGTTTCCTGAGTGGAAGCTGTAAGTAACACTTCAATCTGAGAGTTTTTGCACTTACAGAAACTCAAGACTTGTTTCTAATGTTGTTTCGCAGGCCTCCAACGAAAGTTAACATTCTGCCAAGGTCAAAAAACACTTTAGTTTCACACTTCAGCTCCCTCCTCTTGCTTTCTGAAATGATTGGCTAAAGAGTCCACCATTTTTATACTCTATTACATGATCATTTTTATTTGTATAAAATGTGGAATCCTGTGCTTTCTTTTGTTGAGACTTAACCCTCTTTGTAGATTAACCTCTTTTGAATATTATCTATATTATAATAAATGCTAATTTTAATGTACTGTTATTGGCTAAATAATCAAATATATCAGCAGTCATATCTGTATTGCTCGATAAATGTTCATTTTTATATCATCTACTTGATTGTCTAATGTACACTCACAGGCCACTTTATTAGGTACACCTTAAAGGCAGTGGTTGGACTCCCTTTTGCCTTGAGAACTACCTGAATCCTTCATGGCATAGATTTAACAAGCTACTGGAAATATTCCTCAGAGATTTCGCTCCATATTGACATGATAGCATCACACAGTTGCTGCAGATTTGTCAGCTTCACATCCATAACGCCAATCATTCCACCACATCCCAAAGGTGCTCTGTTGGATTGAGCTCTGGTGACTGTGGAGGCCATTTGAGTACAGTGAACTCATCGTCATGTTCAAGAAACCAGTCTGAGATGATTTACAGTTTATGGCATGGTGCGTGTACAAATCCCTGATGTTAGTCTAGGGAGAGGTGGGGTTTTGACATTTATATGTAATTAAAATACATTTATACAAACAGTGAATAAGAGCAAACGACAACCAAAGTAGACACCAAAAACATGTGACTTTATTTACAACACCCAAATGTGAACAAAAACAACGAATGAATAAAAAATAAAGTAAAACAAAATATACTATATACAATATATACAACACTGAGACGAATACAAAGACGGGGAGAAAACAGGAGCTGGCAGAAGGGACGCGGGCAGCGCTCAAGACGTGAAAAGAACAAAACCCAAACTAAATCTAACCTTCCAGAATCATCTAACTATGTAAAAACAAAATAATTAAAACGCGAAGAGTCTTTCGAGTCTTAACTATCTACTCTATCCAAAAAGTGCAAGGGGTGGCGCTCGCCCCTAACCTAATGTACTATACAGTACTGAAAGATTATGTGCATTTTAGTTCAGTTGCATATGATGGGGTGACCTGTGCCTCATCCCCCACAAACTGATAGGTGTGAACTAAATGACTCTTTTACAATCTCAATGGGTGTTAGAAAAACATCAGCTGAGACATCTGATAAGAGGGTCCTGCTGAGCCTCGTAAACAGAATTGTTTGTTTAATGCTAGTATACAGTACTGTCTCACAGACAGTACTTTGGGTTAAGTTACTTAAAGACCGACGGGTTAACATCACTGCTGAGGAACTGCACTATTCATTGACTTCAATAAAGTCCTCTCCCCGTAAGAACTTTGGTCAGCTTACTTATTTTATGTATTAGAGTCATCTGATACATTGGCGAGCCACCCAAGAATGGATAAGCCAAATACAGCAAAATCTAACAGTGCTATATACAGTACTAACATGTACTATACAGAAGAGTAGTCCTGTGTGTTGAAAATGTATGTCAGGTGACCTTTTTACCTGTCTGCTTCGTCCAAGCCTCGTAAACAATGTAAACTGAGAAAATGGAATGAGACAACGGACAGATAACGTGCACACAGAAACGGGCAACAACAAAAATACACAGTCAGACAGGGTTTTTCTAAGCGCAACACATCACATGAACACAGAAATAAGCAAAAAACAAGAGAAGGGAAGAAGGGGCTGGCACGCGCATTTATGAAGGGTGGTCTTTGCTTATTGGATGTGGCGTAAGAGTGACGTAACCAGGGAGGAAATGATTGACAGCTGAATAGATCAAGGAACAGTACCTGTGAATAATGAAAGCAGATACAGGAGAACAGAGCGAGAGAAAAAACACAAACAGAGCACAAATAATGTAGCACATACATAACAGTGCGTTATCTGGCTGGAAGTAGCCATCAGAAGATGGAGACACTGTGCTCATAAAGAGATGGACATGGTCAGCAGCAATACTCAGGTAGGCTGTGGCGTTGATGCTCAATTGGTACTAATGGACCCAAAGAAAATCTCCCCCACACCATTACACCACCACCACCAGCCTGAACCGCTGATACAAGGCAGGATGATCCATGCTTTCATGTTGTTGAGGCCAAATTGTGAGCCGAGCATCTGAATGTGTCAGCAGAAATGGAGACTCAGAGCAGCAACGTTTCTCCAATCTTCTATTGTCCAGTTTTGGTGAGTCTGTGTGAATTGTAGCCTCAGTTTCCTGTTCTTAGCTGACAGGAGCGGCACCCGGTGTGGTCTTCTGCTGCTGTAGCCCATCCGCCTCAAGGTTGGACGTGTTGTGTGTTCAGAGATGCTCTTCTGCAGACCTCGGTTGTATCGAGTGCTTATTTGAGTTACTGTTGCCTTTCTATCAGCTGGAACCAGTCTGGCCATTCTCCTCTGACCTCTGACATCAACAAGGCATTTGCGCCCACAGAACTGCCGCTCACTGACACTCTATTTCAGACCATTCTCAATAAAGCCTAGAGATGGTTGTGCGTGAAAATCCCAGTAGATCAGCAGTTTCTGAAATACTCACACAAGCCTATCTGGCAGCAACAACCATGTTACGTTTAAAGTCACTTAAATCCCCTTTCTTCCCCATTCTGATGCTCGCTTTGAACTGCAGCAGCCTAGCCTGATCATGTCTACATGCCTAAATGCATTGAGTTGGTGCCATGTGATTGTCTGATTAGAAATTTGTTAACAAGCAGTTGGACAGGTGTACCTAATGAAGTGGCCGGTGAGTGTATATTGGAAGAAGTCATATTGACATTGTTTGGTTTTTTTTCTAAATATATTTTAGGGGGTTTTAACCTTTATTTTATAGGACAGTGTGAAAACCACACAGGAAAGTGTGGGGAGAGAATCGGGTTATTTTGAATTAATCATTATATAAAGCATGAATCATTATTTGCACGATAATAAAATATTTCAGTAACCATATCAGTATCGGTTAATTTAAAAAAAAAAAAAAATATATATATATATATATATATATATATATATATATATATCATTATCTTTTAGATAATAAAACATACCAATCATATGAGTAGTGGCCCAAAGATTTATATTATATTTGTTATTCATATATAATTAATGGTTATCATATTCAAATAAATCATTGTCTGATAAATTATTGATTACTTTATATCAAAATTTGCACTATTGGGTCCATACATCGGTATCAGCTTCCAAATATAAAAATATAATAATATTGGCCAAACACTTTATATTATTTAACATTATTTTCAATTTACATCATCACTTTAATCTATTATGGCCGTTTCATTTACTAGCATTTTTTTAATACTTCTTTTTAGTGTTGAAAATAAGTTAAAACTACAAGACTTCTGGCCTCACTATCTGGTTTTAATAATAATGCTGAAGGAGAGTTTGTGATTTTGCAGACGTGACTGTGTGTGATCAAGTGTTTCCGTCTAATCACTGAAGGTCTTCTGGTTGTCCAGGAAACTTTCATGCTTTTTACTGGAAATTAAGTGACCTACATCACTGAAAGTCCTTCTGAGCAGACACAATCCAAACTGATGTTCACGGGTTGCACATTAACACACAGTCATCCAATCAGCACTGCTTTAGTATCTGTAAACATCTTATGATGTTATGATCAAAATGAACATGTACAGTTAGGTCCATAAATATTGGCACATCGACACAGTTCTAACATTTTTGTCTTTATTGACCTTATTCTAAAATGCGGAAGTGCGCCTGTTTTCGCGATTGTCTTAGAACTTCCGATTCAGTCGCCTATGAGAGAAATGACAAGGAATAATAAACGGCACAAAATGGCCAAACAACTTGCTCAACAAACAAATGTTTGCATGACTACACAGATCAAGTAGCATAATATAATAAGAAAATATTAAATTGCAACATCAAGCAGCGTAACGAGCAGTTGTTAACGTCAAAAAATTAATGGAATTGAATGTGACCGGAAGTCGCGAGACAAAAAGATTCAAATGGCAGCGCCCACTCGTCAGCTGAGAATAAGGTGAATAGACCAACACAATAGATATGAAATGAACCAAACTAGACGTGCGTTGACTGCAGACTGTCAGCTTTAAATCAAGGGTATTTACATATGCACATGTGCCTCCCACTTGTTAAGGGACCAAAAGTAATTGGACAGAATAATAATTCATTAATTGTCTTTTCAGCTTAGTCGCTTTATTAATCTGGGGTCACCACAGCGGAATGAACTGCCAACTTATCCAGCACATTTTTTACGTAGCAGATGCCTTTCCAGCCGCAACCCATCTCTGGGAAACACCTACAAACATACACTACGGACAATTTAGCCTACCCAATTCACATATAGTGCATGTGTTTGGACTGTGGGGGAAACCGGAGCACCCGGAGGAAACCCACATGAACGTAGGGAGAACATGCAAACTCCACACAGAAACGCACTGAAACAGCACTACCTACTGTACCACTGCCTCACCCAGAATAATAATCATAAACCAAACTTTCACTTTTTAATACTTGGTTGCAAATCCTTAGCAGTCAGTTACAGCCTGAAGTCTGGAAAGCATCGACATCACCAAACGCTGGGTTTCATCCCTGGTGCAACTGTTTCATTTCAAATCCATTGTGTTGGTGTATAGAGCCAAAAACGTTAGAATTGTGTCCCAATATTTATGAACCAGACTGTAGTTCACGGGTCTCAGTATTGATTACTGAAGGGTCGTAGCGCAGCAGTTTTGCTCCAACCCTAATTAAACACACCTGACCCAACTATTCAAGGTGTTCAAGACTACTACAGACTATAAAGTGAGTCGGAGCTGGTTGGAGCTAAACTATGCAGAGCTGCGGTCCTCCAGGAATTTAGTTTGAGATCTTTGCTGTAGATGATCTCCTTTAAACATCTGAGAAGTTGTTCAAGAGTGTTTGAACACGTTGAATGTTCATCACGTTGTCTATAATATGCTGTCAGTAGCTGTGTTTCCATCCAAAACTGTGAATTAAATTTGTGCACAAAACTGCTATATATATACATACATATATATACATATATATATATATATATATATATATATATATATATATATATATATATATATATATATATATATATATATATATTAGGGATGTAACGGTATCAGAATTTCACGGTACGGTAATACCTCGGTATGAATGTCACGGTACGGTATTTATTGAATCATTTACAGGAAAAAAAAAACTTTTGAAAATACTCCCAAAAAAGTGCCAAAAGTGTCAATGACATACAAATTAGCCATCTATCTGTTAGCTTTGAAACAGGAACTTCAATTTTAATAACAAAAAATTATTAAACCATGTAAAAAAATAAAGTTTCTATTCAGTATTGTTGAAAACTCATCACATTTAACATTTAATCACTCACTCACTTAGATAGAGATGGGTTTAAAGGAAAATTATCATATAACTATAATCTGGTAAAAGCTGGTATCTCTGAGTATTTACAATGTCCCCTGCAACAGAAAAAAACCCTCTCATTTGGGACTGAGGATTCTGGGACAAGAGAGATATGACTTGGCCCATGTTGACAGCAGTGGGTAACGTTGTGCATTGTCTTTCCCCCACTTGAGAGGACAAACCATGAGTGAGATAGAGGTCTCTTTGCGGTACAAGTCAATGTCTGCATCAATCTGAACAGTGTGCTGTGTTTCTGCAGTCCCCATGACTGTTATTAGTCGTATTCCCCAACTTGCAGGCACGTGCACACACAGTGCTCAACCTGTGCAGTGTACATGCCCTTTTTAGTCTTGGATAGAAAATGCCCTTCCAAAACGATCAAAAGTGCCCCCGCGACGCGACACAACCTCCGTCCAGTCCAGCCCTTCAGTAGGCGCGCGATAACACCTCTCTTGAGTATGCGCGCTCAACCCCCCCTCGGCGCTTTACAATACGCGCGCCACAACACAGCTGATCAGAACGCGCGCCACAACACAGCTGATCAGAACGCGCGCGACAGCACCGCTATTCAGCACGCGCGCGGCGACAACACCCGCTTTAGGTTCGATCATTTCCATCTTTTTTTCATCTCCGCTACTAGCAGCACACTCCATTTCCGCATTACTGGATCTGTAGCGACAACAGACCGCAAAGGATTATGGCCACGCCGGGGCTGATGGGAAATGAAGTTCCAGCTACCTCCCGTTCGCTTCATTCGCCTGAGCAAATTTTCTCAGAAGACCTATAGTTTTACCGAGTCATGCGACTTCGGTAATATCGAAAAAATTTAATATTGCGGTATGACGGTATTTACAATACCGTTACATCCCTAATATATATATATACATATATATATATATATATACATATATATATATATATATATATATACATATACATATATATATATATATATATATATATATATATATATATATATATATATATATATATGTATATATATGTATATATATATACATATATATGTATATATATATATATATACATATATATATATATATATATATATATATATATATATACATACATATATATATATACATATATATATATGTGTATATATATATACATATATATATGTATATATATATATATATATATATATATATATATATATATATATATGTATATATATATATATATATATATATATATATATATATACATATATATACATACATATATATATATATATACATATATATGTATATATATATATACACATACATATATATTTACATATATATATATATATACATACATATATATATATAAATATATACACACATGTACACACACTTATATATATATACATATATATATATATATGTGTATACACACACACACACACACACACACACACATATATATATATATATATATAAGCACTGTTGCGATTTGTCATTATGGTGTTTGTTCTTCTCTTAGAAATGAGTTGCGCCTCAAAAGATAAAAATGACATGTAATGAACGGGGTGGCTTTTGGAGGCGTGAGACGGAAGCACAGACAGATGCTCAGGACAGCTATAGAGGGAATAATAATAGAAGAAGAATAATACTGAAGCACTGTGATGACGGACTGACAGACGGCTTAGAGCAGAACAACATTTCAGATCTGCAACATGGAGAGCTGCAAACCAACATTAATGATGCAAAGACCCTCACACACACATTTATATTTGTAAAAGCATCTGGCAAAAACTCAATCACAACATGTAGACCGATGAAGCGTAGTGTTTAGTCACTAAATGTGTTTACATTAGAGTTTGTGTTAATTTTTTTTATCAGATGAAAAGTTGCGAATTTTAAAGAGCCTCTATTATGGGTTTTTGAAAATGATCTTCATGCAGTGTGTAACAGCTTTGAGTGAATAAAAAACATCCAGCTGAGGGTTAAATCTGAAGGTGCAGCCTGTTTAAAACTATTGATTCTTCTGGGAAATATCTGACTCAGAGTCGAATAAACGAATCTGATCTTTTGTTTGATCGCATTGACGTTGATACGGTAGATCATCAAATATATACTTCCAGTTCTTGTAAAATGTGCATGTGCTTTCCCTCCAGACACAAGCGGAGGCGCGGGGATCACGGGACTGATCATGACTGAAGATGATGATCACTGACAGATGGAGATTCGGCTGCGGGGAATAAAGGATTTAAGTTCAATTTCACAACAACACCACAGTATAGCCAATAGTGGTGTCACGATTTCGTTTTTTTAATGGAAATCGATCAAAATTTATGCTCAATTTCGATTATCGAATCAAAAAATAGAATCGTCGATGCTGCCACGCCGCCATGTCAGAGGTAGAGAAAAAACAGGCTTGTTGACGTGCTTGTTGAACTGCAGATACAGGAGACCCGTCGACAGAACTTAAACCCTCTCCTCTTTCAATGAAGTCGCCGGTGTGTTAGCATTTTGGATTTCCAGTGAGTTATGTTGACAACGTTCGTGTTGTCGACAAAAAAAAAACACAGTTTTGCAAGCTCTGCTATGTACGTATTAGGGTTCGTCCGATAGACAACACCGGCATCGCGATCCTCCGCCCGTCCCCGTTGCAAATCCGCTCGCGAAAAGTTCACACTCAGGCCCTGTTTACACTGTCTTTGTTTTTAAATGGCATTTTAGAACGACAACGATTTGACATCCACAGTGGCGTGTAGCATTTCTGAGCAGCCCTCCTTCCTCACTACCTTATTAGAGGATTTAGAGGATCGTGACACCCTTAATAGCCAACCTAGTTCTGTGTTTGTTCCTGTCATTTTTCTGATTTTAAACACAATAAACTACGCTGCAGTGCGGGATTCGTCAGCCGTTTGCTATTGAAGGAGCAGCAGAGACTATGGGACTTTGTCAGACTCTTGACAGGGACTTTGTCAGTAACTTTTACAGTTCATATGGACCAGTTTCTTCTTCCTCCTGATCATAACATGAGTGTCATTAAAATTGTTGCCTCATTTTGTGTAGTTTGCAAAATGTGTGTTTAATTGTGTGTTATGAGTTGTAATTGCCCCGCGCGGCTTGTAATCATGTATCTATTATAGATCAGAGCTTGTACTGCATCTCTCAGGTTAAATCTGTATGGGCCTGTTTACATATCACGTCCAAAACCACGTTAGAAACGTGACGCATGCTTCTTCCTTTGCCAATTTCAAGTGCATTTCTGAACTGGCGATCCTCTGCTGTTTGCCATTGCTATGTCCACCATCAGCTGTTCCTTCAAAAAAAAATTTCAACTTTTGCCACTGTGTGGATTAATACTGAATGTGTGTTGCTGTTATTACTTGGGGCTAGGGTTGGGAGTATAGGCTGGCCTTTAAATGCATTAATTTATTGCATTCCCGCATTGGGCTCTCACATACTCTCTGGCTGCCATTTCATAGTCGTGGTGGGCTTTTCTCTCTGTCTTGTGCTGAACGCAGTCGACCAATCGCAACAGACTGGGTCTTCGGAGCAATCACCACAAATTAGATTCGCGATAAGGAGGGGTTTGGGAACAATGAATCGCTAAACGATTCATATGGGAGTCGCTGGGATAATTAGGTAAAAATAAACACATTTTATAAGACAATGAAGGTGTTTTTTGACCTTGCACGCAGATCAGCTAGGTGGATGGAAACATAGCTAAAGATTACAGTGTAACTTGAGGCTAATTATAAGATATTTTACCAACAGAATTATGCTGAAAGTGATATTTCAAGATAGAAAAACTTCATTAAAGTCATAAATGAAATGATAAAGTGTGCAAAAACAGCATCAAGCTCCAGTAGTGAGGAGGAGGAGGAGAGCATGTCATGAGTGTTAGTTCATCTCGACCTCCTGTGGAACTATAATGAGTTTCTGTGAGCGCTGAGAGTCAGACAGCAGCAAGACCTCCACCTGGAATAGAAACATCCTCAGAGAAACACACACACACAGACACACACACACACACACACACACACTTTCACAACCACACAAACACAATCTGTCTCGCTCACTCTCTCTCACACACACACACACACACAAACTCGCAAGACATACACTTATAACCAAAATCACAGTCACTCACTTTCTCTCCCACAGACACACCAGTGTTTCCCCTACCATTATATATACAATTCTTTTAATAAATAAGATAAATAGCCAGATGTACTATCTTATTTATAAAACTTCATGTGATTTGTCTCTACATGGCCGCGCGACTACAAATTTCTGCTCTTTGAATCGCGCCTGGTGGAGCTCACACTGCCACTCTCTACTATATGGGAATGAGAGGGCGCGCCACATCTGACACGACCGAAGACGCACGTGCGCTCCCGTATATTATGCATAGCCTACAGCAGCTACAACACAGGTAAATGATGTGTGGGGGCGATTAATCTGTTCGTGTCACAGTGACTGCAGTTAAAATATATACAGATGAAGTGCAACTTGTTTACAGTTTACTGGCGCGACTCACGCGAGTGATGCTATATTTGTTGCAAGTGCAGCCATTGTATTTCCAGTGTTTTGAGCTGCTGCGATGCGGTCGCCCCTATCTAGCATCTCATCCAACCTTATGACCGCTCCCGGAAGCTCTGTGAGGCTCCGTTTACACTAGAGCATTTTAGTTTTAAAATGGCGTTTTAGATTAAAAACGATCCGCGTCCACACTAGCGTTTAACTAAGCGTTTCTCCGTCCACACTAAACCACCAAAAACATATCACGTGACCATTCACGCACTCTGGGCATATGTGTTCTAGTATAAACAGGAATCATGTGTCTCGCTCGGCATTTGGTTATTGTTAGTCAACAAACGCCAGTTGAGCAATGAACGCAATGACAAAGAAAGCAAGAGTTGTTGTTTACAGTGAAGGCTGGTCTACTGTCTTCTGGTAGCGTTAAAGCCATGTGTTATAGTCATGTGATAGGGGCTCGACGAATAAGGAAAGGATACGCAATGACACAAAAGCCCCAATCAGGTAGCGAATCTCAGCAGCCCCGCCTTCGTTTTCAGATGTCGCCGCTTTCCCCCATCCACACCAAGACGACCTCTCCAGCGTTTCCAAAACGCTCCATTTTTGGCGCTTGTAAACTCCGGCATAGTGTGGACGGATGGCATAACCGTAGCAAAACTTATGCGTTTTCAAACTAAAACACAAATACAAATTTATACCAGCCCCGTGATCCCAAAAATGAGTTACAATACCCGGAAATCATGTCGACAAGAGTGAATGAGCAAATCAACAGATTGCGAGAGGCACAGTAATAGCATTACATTTCTACGGTTAAATGAATAGAGCAGTAAAAACATTGCAAGTGCAAATCCCTCCATCTCTCTCTCTCATCATGAGTGATCTGCTGTCAAAATTCGTAGACGAGCAAAACATCTGAATGGTTCTGCAAGTGTTTAGACCTTTTTACATATAAAACAACTGAAAGTTCTGTGTTGACAATATTGCAAGTTCACTAAAAGCTTGCTGGATTTATTAAATAAATAAAGCTTTATTTATTTTTTAACATGAATATTTAATAATATGCATTTTTGTAATCTACTCATTGCTATAAACAGTAGTTTATAGGCCTATTTTCTTTTAGTAAAGAAGTATTCGATTTATAGGTGTGCATTTTACCTTCTTATGCATCTAATGTGAGCTCCAAACTTGATTAAGACTAGTTGAATTCTAATTTCTTCATTTGCAGTGTTTCCAAATTGCATTGTAATTTTTCATAACAATGTTTATATCTGTGTTAGATTATTTTCTGTGGTGGTTCATTCTGCTGTGGCAACCCCTCATAAATAAGGGACTAAGCCAGAGTAAAATGAATGGATCAATTATGTTCTATCAAGCTGCTTCTGGCCATGACACATTCATATTTTAATGGTTATAAGAGCATGTTTAAAGAATTACATCTCTTAGGTAAAGTAAGAACTTCTCTTAAGGTTCATACTTAGAGGGAAAATGAGCTCAATGCATTAGAAACATGGCTTGGCATTCACTTTTTTGATCACCACCCACTGTGGCTAGTAGTTTTCCAACGTTACTAGCCACTCGGCATTTTCACAAGCCACAATTTTATTGTTGGAAAATATATATATTATACACATAAATAAATATTATAGACAAAAATTTTAGCATGATTTTGACATGCTCAGAATCGCTCACGTTTGGATTTACTAACGATGAACTGAACGTGGGAATGTGCGCAGCTCCACGACAGCTTTATGGCACATTTTTTGTGCGTGTCTGTTTTATTTCCATTGGCGACTCCTAGAGGCAGTTGTGTTAAATTCCTCTCTACAAAGTGTCTGAGCCGTGCAATGGCAGCTGTATGAGACGGGTTCATCTAGCAGGTATATAAGGTTTCCATAACATACAGTTGACCAGCCAAACATTGCGCAAATTGCAGCGATCGCCTGTTTTCCCAATGTAATCTGAGCTATCTACTGCACGCACATTGCTATAAAGACACTATCTGAAGATGAATTTGCATGCGGGAATCAGAAACATTTCCATTGAATAAATGTGCAAATAAAATATGATGCACAAACTTATTAATGATTCCTACTTGTCTTTCTCGTGATAAATAGTTGGCAAAATCTGATATGTAGCGGGGAAAAAGGAAAATGAGTTCATCAGACGCTGGATTCAAACCGAGTTCATGCTCAAACGTGTCAAAACATGTTGATATGCGTTTTTTGAGCTGCGCCACTGAGACTATTCAGGGTAATGTAACATTTTACACCTATAAATCACACTATTTCTTTTTTAATTCACTCAGTGCGATGTTCAGACCCAACTGTGTTAACCGCATCAGCTAAACTCTTCCACTCTATTTTTTTCTTTTGTTGTTAATTCCGGAGAACAAATTTGCAAATAACACCGTTTTTCTCCGGTCTACCTCCGAAAGCAGCACCTCCAATTCACATTCTGTTCAAAGTTTCTCTTCTTGCTTGCCTTTGCCGTTGCTTTTTCGTTGAGTTTTGCCAAAGTAGAGTCATTAGCATATTCATATGGGGGAGGAGGCAGGGAGGGGTTTTGTGCTCGTGCATGTTGCGCTCAGTTTCACGTTCTTTCAGATGTACAAAAGAATATGCGTGAGATTCGGCGTACGCAGTGTTTCATACATCTGAATTTTTTTCTGCGTACGCACATTAACAGCTTTGTGCGTACGCAATGTTTTAGTATGATTTCCACGCAAGTCTTCGTACATGAGGCCCCAGTTAACTACACATAAATGGGGAGTTAATCTCCCATTACAGCAATGTTATTGTAAAAAAAAAAGATAATTAAACCATATTAACGCAAAAGACAGCAGATAAAAAAAACTGTGTGATAAAGAAAGAGTGATCACACACGCATGGTTAATGATAGACCCATAAAAAATCTGTTCAAAAAAACATATATAAACTTCTAAAAAGACAAATCTGGAAATCTTGAAAGCAGCAAGACTGTGGATGCATGTTCATCACTTTTTGTCTAGTCTATTTGAAAGAGAACCGATCACATCAGTTGTGTTTCTGGCACAGTTGCTTCACGAAACGGTAGCACGCACACATTTTAAACAGTCGCTTGCATCACCTCAGCTGTTATTATCAGCTCAGCAGTTATTCACCTGCTTTATTGACCTTATTCTAAAATGTGGAAGTGCGGCTGTTTTCACGATTGTTTTAGAACTTCCGATTCAGTCGCCTATGGGAGAAATGACTTGGAATAATAAACGGCAAACTACTTGCTCTACTAACAAATGTTTGCATGACTATACAGACCAAGTAGAATAATATAATAAGGAAATATCAGTTTGCAACATCAAACAGCGAAACAAGTAGCTTTTGAAGTCTAAAAATGAATGGAAGTGAATGAGACCGGAACTCTCGAGCCAAAAAGATTCAAATGGCTGCGCCCGCTCGTTGACGAAGAATAAGGTAAAAATTGCTCACGCAAACACAATTACTTTTGTCAGTCGTGTTGGTTCTTAATTCTAAGATCGCCATTGCACACATATTTGACCATCCTTATTGTCGAACCCTGCTTTTAAGAATTAATATTCTGGAAAATTATTTCTAAACAAGCCAAAGTGGCTAGTGGGAGTGTCTGTCTTACCCGCAACCACTGAAATCTACCCGCATTTTGCGGGTGTTAATGTCAAGCCCTGATTATATAGCTTGAAGCATTGGAATCGGTGCTCAGTATTAGCCAATCACCATGACAAGGAATCAGAACTCTGTATTGGCTGCAAAAATCTTGATTGGAGCATCTCTAGCTTTGGACCTAACTTGGCTGTCAGAGCGGCAATACTCCTGATGGCATTACAAGACTAATCTTGGTAAGTTAGTAAATACACATTTAGGAATAAGAAGTATACTAAAGAAAAGGTCAAGTATAAAAGTATATTTTATTTAGTAAGTTTACTAATATCAGTGTATCATACAATGCATACTTGGAATGTTCTTCCAGAAGCCTACTAAGATACACTGCAGTCAAAAAAGCTGCACACTTTGTGGATAAAAAAGATATAAAAATAAATGTTCATTTTCAGCGACGCAGTGGCGCAGTAGGTAGTGCTGTCGCCTCACAGCAAGAAGGTCGCTCGTTCGAGCCTTTGCGTTTCTCTGTGGAGTTTGCATGTTTTTCCTTCATTCGCGTGGGTTTCCTCCGGGTGCTCTGGTTTTCCCCACCTTCCAAAAACATGCGCTATAGGGGAATTGGGTAGGCTAGATTGTCCGTAGTGTATGAGAGTGTGTGTGTATGAGAGAGTGTGTGTGTGTGTGTGTGTGTGTGTGTGTGTGTGTGTGTGTGTGTGTGTGTGTGTGGATGTTTCTCAGAGATGGGTTGCGGCTGGAAGGGGCTCCTCTGCGTAAAACGTGCTGAATAAGTTGGCGGTTCATTCTGCTGTGGCGACCCCGGATTAATAAAGGGACTAAGCCGACGAGAATAAATGAATGAATGTTCATTTTCAACTAGTAAAATTCAAATAATTGTTCAGTTGTTTACTGCTGTCATTAAAAGAAACAAGTGAACACCACGATTCCTTGTGTCTGTCAGTCTGAACAGCCGCGCTGCACTGTAAACCAAGGGGAAACACTGCACACACTTCATCTCTAAGACACATCTCAGACACACACGTTCTCGATCTTTCACAAACAACCCGAGACACACACTTTCTCCATCTCTCACACACAACCTCAAACATATACTTCCTTTATAGCTCACATACACACAAACTCAGACAAACTTTTTCCTGACACACAGCATTCTCAAACACACACACACACACACACACACACACGCACACACACACACTCAGACAACTTCACACACACGCTGCTTCTGGTCGCCATGGTAACACTATATATATGCACTTAATGAGGAATTCCAGGAGCTTTTATCAGGAATATGATCGGCTGAGCGTTTTCCAGGAATATAAATGACAGTGATTGAACAGCACATTTACTCTACATGCTCAATGTTCTGAGATCTCACTCAAAGGGCACATGATATTAACATGAAAATACAGTTTCATATTACAATTTGAGATTATACAGGTTTTATCAAAATTGACTTTTTTTATTATTTATTTTATTTATTTAATTATTATTATTGTTAAGTCAGTTTTAGCAAGTGCATTGTTAATGTTATTTTAAGTGTGTTTTATTAATTGTACTTTTCTAATTAGCATTTTTTCAATTACTGAATAGCATTACACAGACGCCCTAGTTTTCCGCGATAAAATTGACTGATTTTGTGGCGGTAATTCCCAGAAATTTGCGGACAATTTTGCAATTAAAACATATAAATATAAAAAACTAATTTATAAACATAATAATTTTATGAATAATAAACTCATCTCTAATAAATGACTTTTTTTTTGCCATGATGACAGTAAATAATATTTGACTAGATATTCTTTAGATACTAATATTCAGCTTAAAGTGACATTTAAAGGCTTAACTGGGTTAATTAGGGTAACTAGGCAGGTTATGGCCTGTTTCCACTGAGTGGTACGGTATGGTTTTGTACACTTGTATGGCCGTTTCCACTGTCAAAAGGCATACCAAATCGAACTGAATCGTACTGCTTTTTCTGCACCCTTTAAAAAGGGTACCACACACGAGAAAGGGTACCAAAAGGCGGAGCCAGACGCGCAGCTGAACGCTATTGGTTTACAGAAATACGTCATTTGCTCACGCAACAAGCCAGAAAGAAAACGGAAGCGCCATGTTTGAAATAAACAGCAGAGACATTACAGTGTAATTATATGAGCCATGGTCGACCCAAATTTCAAACAAACCTTGTCGTCGTCTTGATGAAGAGCCACAAAGACAAGAAGAGCAGATTCTACCCTGTGTCCTGTAGTTTTTTACGAGCCAGTCTATATCTGAAATAACAAACTTCTTGAGCTGATGATAGTAACGTGCGCTTGATTAACGCGCTTTTGTATTTTTTGAATTAACGCTCAGTTCATTCAACTCAAATCGTTCACTTCTCAGCATTTTACAGTTTCTTCAGGTGTTCCCCAGGGCTCAGTCCTGGGGCCCCTACTTTTTATCATCTATCTCCTTCCACTTGGCAATTTTCTCCGTAAATATAACATACAGTTTCACTGCTATGCGGATAACACCCAGATCTATCTCTCTGGCACACCCTCTTCTTGTTTTCCACCTACATCCCTTACAGTATGCTTAGCAGAAATCAAGTCCTGGCTCTTTCTTAACTTCCTCAAACTAAATAGTTCAAAAACTGAGGTTTTGCTTGTTGGTACCAAATCAACATTCTCCAAAACTGACAGCTTTTCTCTTTCAATTGACGACTGCTCCATCTATCCCTCTAAACAGGTTAAGAGTCTGGGTGTCATCCTTGACAGCACCCTATCTTTTGATTCTCACATCAATAACATCACATGGTCTGCTTACTTCCACCTACGCAACATTAACCGTCTCCGCCCTTCTCTTACACCTCATGCCACTGCTGTTCTCGTTCATAGCCTTGTCACATATCGTTTAGATTACTGCAACTCTCTTCTCTTTGGTCTTACTCAAAAATCTCTCCGTAAGCTTCAGTTGGTCCAGAACTCAGCTGCCCGTATCATCACCAGAACTCCTTCTTCTCGTCACATCACCCCTGTCCTGCAGCAGCTTCATTGGTTACCTGTTCATTTTCCAATTGACTTGTTGTCAAATCTTGATGTTAACATCCAAAGCCATCCAAAATCTCGCCCCTCCATATTTGTCTGCCCTCATCCACATTTCTGTTCCTTCTTGCACTCTGCGATCTTCTTCCTCCCTCCACTTGTCTGTTCCCTCTTCTCGTCTTTCAACCTAGGGCAACAGAGCATTCAGCCGCTCTGCTCTGCGGTTTTGAAAACTCATTACCACCTGCCATCAGAAACACTGACTCCCTCACACTATTCAAATCAAGACTTAAAACCCACTTATTCAAGATGACTTTTAATACTTAATTTTATCTGCACTATTGTTGTGTATATTTTATTATTTCTCTTGTTGTTTTATTGCTCTTGTTGATTGTACGGTGTTCTTGAGTTGCTAGAAAGGCGCTTTTAGATAAAATGTGTTATTACTATTGTTTTGAAACACGATCCTGTCAGATAAATGCCAGAGTGAAGCGCGAAAAACCAATGAAGAAGCGGGAAAAAAAGGAACAAATTACTTTTTCAGCAAACGTAAACAAACTGCCATGGTTAACTATTATTATCACCTTTTGGTCTATTATTAACTGGGAATGATGAAGTAATTCTCTAACAGAGGCTACACATGCTGGTGAAGATTACAGACACAGATGAGAGGTTTGCACTGACTGTGGGCTATATTGCATGTGTTTTTGAACCCAAATAAGCACTAAATGTCTGCTGTGTGTAGGTTTTCTGTAAGTGGCATAGTATCAGAGACTGTATGGGTCTGTATGTGTTCATATATGTTCATTTATTTTATTTAATTACAGATGTTACAGTAGACTATTTCGCACTGTCATTGATCTGCAGTTATAATCAACTCATGTTCATAGAAAAGTCAGTAATGAACATTTATTTGTGTATAAAGTGTCTGTGCTTCTCATATGATATGTGAATGACCAGTACAGCTTTACAGTAGATATTTTCTCGAGCGAAAATGACGTTGACTGAAACTTTCTGTCATACACCACGACCACTAAAAGAGTACCATTGGTACCCATTTAGCAGTGGAAACGCAAGCCTGATAAAGGTGACCCATACTGACCCGTACCCATCTGTACCGTACCGTACCAGTAAGTGGATACGAGCTTTTAGGGTAATTAGGCAAGTTATTGACTGCAGCAGGACTTTATATTCTATACTGGACATTATTTCTGTTCAGTGATGAGACTTTAGTCTGAGCAGAGTCAGACATTACTGTCTTAATCAAATCAGTCAACATCAAGACATGATCAGATTTTATTGTGCTCAAATAAGTGTAATCTGGAGGCCTTTGCCTTTCATTTAAGACACTTCTGACAGCAAATGATCTACTAGAAGTCAACTTACTATTAGTTTCTCCTAAAACTTGTATAGGCGGCAAGACTTTTGTCAGGTAGTGTATATTAACAGATACAACCTTTCAATTTAATATTGTATTAGTAAATGTTAAAATAAACCAAGTTTAAAAAGACACTGTGGGCGGATTATTTAATTCATGTCAACTATTGTGAATTTCATCGTAAAATTACACTTTTAACAATGATAAAATGCATAAATTAACCAGAAATCCCCTAAACGGCAGCCAATTCAAAAGCAATGAGACATTAATTCATGTTAATGATTTGTATTCTTGTCTGTCGGTCATCATTGTGATGTTTTAATGAGATAATGAGTCTCTAATCTTCATAACAGCAGCTGTTTCCTTCACAAACTGCAGAGTCTTCATGACTTTCTCAAATGAATCTGCGAGATTAGCAGTGAATGTTCATTTGCTGATGAATGAACGAATCTTTAATGTATTTGGACAGCTGCACATCTATGTTCTTCTGCAGTGTGTGTTCATTTGTTTGATACGTCAACGCTTATGTTTATCCCTTAATACTAAAAAAATAAACGAGCCCAGAAATGACTACGAAATCAAATTGTTTTCTGAACAATTGCCGAAACAAGCTGCAGTTGAAGTCGAATGTTTGTGTCACAAAGCAGCAGTCAAGAGTTTGAAAACAGCTTGAATCAATATGTTAGTCAATAATAACTGAGATAATACAATAATAAGGAGATTACAGATGCAAATCAATGAAGCAATCAATAATACATCAGAAAAGACGTGCAGAAATCAACAAGACTCAGTTTTTAACCTTTAAAAAGACACATTTGTTAGAATTTTTTAAATATTACCCAAGTGCTGTTAAACAAAGACATTTTTTTACAGAATTTCTTATATTTTTCTTCTGGAGAAAGTCTCATTTCTTTTATTTAGGCTGGAATTAATAAGGTCAATATTATTAGCCCCCTTTAGAAATGTTTTTTTGTTTTTAAATTGGCTTTACAGAGCAAATCACTGATGTCCAATAACTTGCCTAATTAGCCCAAATAAACCTTAAAATAGCATTATGTTAAACTCAATACTAGAATCTTGCAAAGTAACTAGTAAAACTGTATAACCTGTCATCATGGCAAAGACAAAATGAATTATTGAAACTATTATGTTTAATAATGTATTGAGAATCATGATCCGCATTTGTTAAATAAATCCCTTATATATGTATCTTTAATTTACATTCTTAGGAGATATAAAGCAGACGTTTCGGCAAAATGCCTTCCTCTGTGTGTGACAATCCTCTTAATCTTCTTATACACCCTCTTATTCCACAGTCAATCACATTATGTCATTAATCATAGATATATACACTAGATATCGCATAGGGACCCTGAGCATGCGTCAATAGCGCCGCCACATTGATACAGTGCTCCCAGGACAAATGTCATTCAACCGCACTAGTCAAGACAGTGTTATTACGTGAAGATGCGGGACTTTAGCGCTGTCTACGGGTGTAGTAACGAGCAAACAAATAAAATAAAGCACAAAGGCAGAACATTTTATAGGTAATATTAAGTTTTTTTCTGTTTTTGTATGTTCTGAACTTTTGTGCTAATCAGGTAACGTTATTGATGATAACAGTCACTTACTGCATTCACCATAAGGCAAAGCAGCTCCAACTCGCACTAAACACTCGGCTTATGCTAGTTTTGTTGAATAAAATCAGCAAACAATGCAAAAGAAATATGACAACCAGATGCTGTGCTGCCAGAAACTTGTATTATTGTCGGCTAACGTTAGTGAAAGAGTCGTTAGGGGGATTCATTCACAAACGAATCACTCCCTCCGTCAGTATGAGAAGTGAAAGCAGGAGAGGAGCTGTGTTTCAGGACATGATTAGATCAAATTTAACAGGGAGGGTGGATAGTACATTTCTGTACACACAGACACAAGCTTTTTGTCAGGAATGCCTGTGCGGTCACTGATACATCAATGTAGAAAAGTGATGTAAAATTATAATTTTTCGTGGTTGGAAAAAAAAATGCATACTGACCTCCAGGAAAACTCCCGATCATAGATACATGTGTATATGTGTATATCTCTGGCTTTGCATGGCCACAGTCCTCCACTGTACCTTGGTCCCGCATTCATTTCAAAGGAGCGCTACCCTGTAGCAAGATGGCGACGCTATTGACGCATTCCATCTAATAGACAACAATAGGCCAGGCGACATCTAATATACATATCTATGGTCATTAATTAGATGACTACTCATTTATTCATTTATTTTTCTTTTCTGCCTAGTCCCTTTTTCATCAGGGGTCACCACAGCGGAATGAACTGCCAACTTATCCAGCATATGTTTTACACAGCGGATGCCCTTCCAGCTGCAACCCAGTACTGGGAAACATCCATACACCCTCACATTCACACACACACACTCATACGCTATGGCTAACTTAGTTTATTCAATACCCCTATAGCGCATGTGTTTGGACTGTGGGAGAAACAAAAACAAAAATAAAAAAAAACGGCTCATTTTTCATTTTTCAATATCTGTTTTTAAAATAAAAATCCAATGTCTAATAGATACACTGTCCAGGAGGATATATGCTATTATACTAAAAGTCTATAATTCAGCATGATTTGTAGCACAGAAGCGGCTGACTGTCACCTGATATTAACACAGATATAAACTGAGCATCAGCTCTCGAGAGATGAAGAAAAATGCTTCACAATCATTATTTTGACCTGATTCAGGTCTTCCCTTTGCATTTTTCTCAGCTTTCTGCTTTTTCATAATGCCACAGATGCATTAAATGCAACCAAGTGGAAAAACTCATTATATTCCTCTTCAACAAACTCACGCTTAGTGTTATACAGCATCATCATAAAGATGTTCAAGTTAAGAGATGAGAAAAGCCTTTGCGTGACACATTTACTCTTTATAAAGCATCTGTATGGTAAACATCATTAGAGAACATTGAAGCGGAAACATAGTATTTTGCACTACATACTGTAAAATACCTGAAAACAAGACTTTCTGACTCTGATCAATTTACCATTGTGAATTATCTGATAATGCAACAAGCTTTATTATTTTGATTTTGACAAATAAAGGAAGTTTCATCTTTATAAAGAGCTCTTATTTCAATATTGCTGACCTTTATATTCAAATATTGCCATTTAATGGAGTGATACACTAAAGGACTGATGGAAGATGAGAATGAATTAAATCAGTGGTCCCCAACCCCCGGGGCTGCGGACCGGTACCAGTCGGTGGATCAATCAGTACAGGGCTGCACATGAAATAATTATCTTTAAATTGGCAGATAATGTAGCTGCTTTTAAAGCCAAACTGGAGTTGTGGGGACGGCGCATGAACAAAGGCATATTGGACATGTTTTAAACATTAGCGGGGATTTTGTGTGAGACTGCGCCTGCGCTCTCACTCACCAAGCTGGTGCACGATCACCAGGGCCAGACGGAATCTGCGGACGTTTTTTGCTGTTTCTGCAGAGAATTTTGGTAAAAATCTGCAGATTTCTGCGGAATTATTTTGGGAGTATCCAGCGGAGTATCATAACTTACACCTTAATATATTAAATAAAAAGTAATAAATTACTTAATAAAAACTGAATAAATTCAGATTTACACATTTACTCAAGTAAATTAACAGAATTAATAATGGGCTAAAAATCTGCAGAAATCTGCAGAATTCTGCAGGAAAATCTGCGGTGTTTCACACCGTCCGTGTAGGCCTAACGATCACCAATCTTCGCTGTTAAAGGAGTTTGAGCACTACTTACCAACCTCAGAGGACCCATAAACGGCCAAGGAATGAATGCTTGACCCATTTGTCAACGAACCAGCTGAATCCAGCATGTCCGTGCAAGAAGAAGACCAACTGCTGGAGATCGCAAATGACGACAGCCCAAAAACAGTGTTCGAAACATCAACTCTGCCGGTGTTCTGGATTAAAGTCATGGCAGAATACCCAGAGATCGCTAACACAGAGCTGAAAACCCTGTTGCCATTTCCAACATCCTATCTGTGTAAAGCAGGGTTTTCTGCAGTGACAGCCACCAAAACAAGACAAAGGAGTAGACTGGACACTTCGGGTGTTAATAGCCCCTTTCACACAGTGATACCGGTAAATATATATGGTAAATTTCCGGAATGACTTTCCTGGTAAACTCAAAAAAGAGCTGTTCACACAGATGAGGACGTTACAGAATTTCTGGAAAGGACCATTCACACATCCATTCCAAAATACCGGTAATTCTGCCATCATTAACCAGAAATGAGCTCTAAACGGCTGCACTTGTATTTGTAAACATTTGACTACATCTCAATCTCTCTGGATGTCTCAGTATTGTGAACAACTTTGATGAAAACATAGAGAGAAACACTTTCGCATGTCGAGATGTACATGATATGTGTGTGTGCTGGCGATCACAGGCTGTTTCACAGGCACACGCAAAGCTTGAAGGTAAACAAACAACGGCTTATCATAAGCATCTCATCGATAATTATTTACACAGTTGGCATTAAGAAGAACATATAAACGTGATCTGACTAATTTCTAGCAGCTGAATGTGTCTGAAAAAATATTCAAAGGCTTTTATTCTCATAAACCGCGCGGACGTGAATGCTTCTGATTGGCTAAAGCAGACGTCTCACGTCAGCACGTTCTAGACATGCACACGCTCCTTCCTGCAATCTTCCTTTTGCCATTAACCCCAGATGGGACCATCTCGTTGCAAAGAAACAAGCTCAGGGCTCCCATTGATTTAGCGTTACGGACAGTTTTTGATGTTATAATATGTTATATTGTTGAACCAATGTGTTAATAAAGTTATTACTTATTAATGTTATAATAGCATTGTAATGTTGGAGCTATGTGCTAATAAAGTTCCATATGAGTAGTGTGGATTCATGTTTATTATTATTATTATTTCAACCCCCGGTCCGCAGTAAAATTGTCAAGCGTTGACCGGTCCGCAGTTAGAAAAAGGTTGGGGACCACTGACTTAAATCATTAGACACATTTGTTAACAAAAGTTTTAATAACTCATTTCTAATAACTGATTTCTTTTCTCTTTGCCTTGATGACAGGACATTATATTTGACTAGATATTCTTCAAGATACAAGTATTCAGCTTAACGTGACATTTAAAGACTTAACTATGTTGATTACATTCATTAGGCAAGTCATTGGACAACAGTGGTTTGTTCTGCAGCCAATCATAATAGATGATTTCTTAAGGGGGCTAATAATATTGCCTTTAGCAGTTTTTAAATTTTTTCTTTGGACTTGAATTCCAGGCAAACAAAAAAAATTTAAGACTTTCGCCAGTCCAAAATAAGAACATAAAAAGAAATACCGTGAACAATTCCATGGTCTTTTAATCAGCACTGGGGGATTTTCACAGAAGAGCTGTGTATGTGAAGAGTTCAGATGCAAAAGCCGCTAAACGTCACTTCCGCCAAAAATGAGATAATGACATCTGAGTGCTTTAGACACGTAGTACACCATCAACATATTGATTTGCTTCTAATCATCTAAATCCCAGTGTCAGCGCATTCAGAAATAGCAGTTTGTTGGCAAAAACCGCTAAACGCTAGGGCTGTGCAATTTATCGAAAATACAATTTCGATTTTGGCTTCAAACGATTATGAAAAACCATTAATCCAGATAAACGATTATTGCATCATTTACCGCCCCCTTTCCAGTTGTACACGTGTTGCTCTTAAAAGCGCGAAAGACAGCATGCTTCTGTGTGTATGTGAACTAATAATAGTTTTGAATAATCATGATTACAATTATGACCAACATAATCGTGATTATGATTTTTACCAAAATCGAGCAGCTCTACTAAACGCCACCTGCCTTTGACAGCAAAACCCGCTATATCCTGAGAACCAATCAGGAGGCGCGAACCGAATCATGTTTTCAATGTAGCAGCGCTGATTCGCCGGCTTTTATGATGTTTTATTCCGCTTTCGATTTTAAAAGACGGAGTTTGATGAACTGCATGAGCCTGTCCGACTGTCAGTGAATGTCAAATGAAAACGTTCCTTACCTCAAAACTCAAAACACACTGTACAGTCGGAACTGTAGCATGCATTCATAACGTTTTTTTGAGCAGCGGCGCTACTTTGAATGAGTCCAATTTACTATGCATTAAACAGCAACTGCGTTTCTCGAAAGACAGAGTTAAGATGTATGCACCAAGTATGGTGAGAATGAATGAATGGCAGCTTCTAAAAGTGTCACAGAGGCATCCCCCCTTTAGCCCATGCAGGCATACCTTGTGTTTTATTTGCTAATTTAAGCTATTTTTTAAAGATAAATAAAATTTATAAAACTATACATTATTTTACTTCATAATACCTGTACGCCTGATGACTTTTTAATTAAACATGTTCACATGCATGTGTAAGTTGTCGTGACGTATAACGTGAGATGGACGTCTCCATGTTTACTTGCGGCCGCTGCCTCATTCATAAAAAGCAGAGCACGCAGGATTCAGCAGGTACATTCATTAGTTACTCCCAAAATACATGCAAGTGGATGGTGAACTTAGAGAAGTGTAGATTCAACTTTATAGTTACTTTCATTATGTGTAATGTGTATCTGATATGATTAAAACACATCGGCAAATTATATTTGAATAGATTGTTAGACTTCCTTGTGTGTTTTACAAACTCTAAATGTCTTGTTTTACTAGTACTTGTGTGTATTTACATATCCAAAACATAAATGAAGTATTAGGCTGTTAAAACACTGCATAATTGTGATAATATGACACGTCAGTTGAGTTGGTTGTTTTCGGAAAAAAAAAAGAAGCAGTTTTCCAACGGTCCCTGACTCAGAGCTCTGTTCAGCGTGACCCCTCTCTGCCTCAGCGCATATTGCGACTGCTTAAATGGAGCAATGCTCGTAATATCGAGCGAAAAAAAAAGAAAAAGACAGCTGTGGAACATAACCTGCTTTGTCTTTTTGTAGGAAACACAGTTTAGCTCTTTTTAGGGTAAGAGGTTTTTGAGTTAATGCCGTCTACCACTGAATGTGTCAGGAATACCGAAAACAAAACCTGCTTAACCCCGCTGTCTTTCTCTGGCTCAGCGCCAGACACAACCAGCACCAGGGACTTTACGGTTCTCACTTCAAAACGGAACAAAAGTAGGATTCTGTAGTGAATCTTCCCCATCATCTCTGTCTTCTTGAGGCGCTGAACTCTGTATTAGTGCACGAGAGACGGTGAGGGGCCGTGTTTACTCCGCTCCGCGCTGAGCTAGTGTTCTTTTTGTTAAATTAAACGTCTCCGTGTCGCGCAACACAACCAATCGATAGTGAAATTTGTTGCCAACACTTTTAGTAATCGATTTTTATCAATTTAATTGATTCGTTGATGCTTAACATTTTAAAAACACACATTTATGTAAGTATTATTCAAATAAATACTACACAAAAATATTAATTATATCACCAATTTATAATAGCTACCTATTTTCGTAAGTAAGAATTGTGACAACTTGCTCCAGTCTGACCTAAACTATTTTTGAGCCCTTATTGGCCAGTAACAATGAGCACGTTGTTATTTTCGTAACCTGGTAACAACAGGGCTTGAAATGAACTTTTTTTTTACTTGGTAGCACCGGAGCTCCCAACTTTAAATATTTAGGAACACCAGAAAAAATTTAGGAGCATCCACCAAAACTGAATGAGCACCGCTGCAACCTGTATATTAAGGGATTTATTGTATTTGAAAACAACATCAATCAGGGGTCCGTTCTTCGTACGTGGATTACTTAGTTAGCTGGATATTGGATATCCAGGATTGTTTCATTCTTCAAAGCTGATCTGAGAGTTGTTGTCATGGCAACAGTTCTGCTAGCTCAAACCTGATTGGAAGCAGGTTCAATTCATATAAACAGGATTAAATCGGGTCAGTTCAAGCAAAGATAATAGAGAAAGTACCGAATTCTGATATTTTCTTACAGTAGTAGTTATATACACTTGGGAAAATAGTAAAAAAAAAAATTACTATATATAAAGTTATAGTTAATAATAAAATAAATAAAGTTATATTAATAAAACTTATGCAATCTGCACCCTCGAAAAGAAAGTACAAAAACTTGATATGATCTTTTTAGATCGCTTTAGTACAATTTGTGTATGATAATAGAAATGCAGAATATGTGACTTTAAAAAAAAAAAGAAATAATACATTAATGCAGTCATAAAGATGTTTTGACAGTTAATATGCCAGTGATTATGCTTCACAACAGTTGCAGACACCTTTACCAATATCAAAATGCTTTTGTAAACATCCAGTTATTCCATACAGCGATTAAAAAAACGGCTACTATAATAAAGAAAATCTTTTCTAAATGTAAAATAAATACACTGATATGCATTGAAATACATGATGAATACTCTTGACACATGAAAGTGTAAAGCCTGCAGCTCACAACATATGTGGAAGGTTATTGCGTGTCATATTTAACAAACCGTTTGCTGCTAATTTGATGTCATTTTGCTCACATGGATAATTGAATATTAATCAGATGATGTCATTACGCTGCTGTGCCGTCAGCCAATCGTTGCATTGCTGATCATGATTTCGAGGATGGATAGATCTGTCCTTCACAACACACGCAGCGATCTCAGATCAGTTCATCCAGACATTCTAATCTGATTCGCGAACTTGTTTGAAGAACCAAATTACAGGCAGATTAGTTATTAAGATTAAAAGATCCAGGATCTGCAAAATCATCTTAGATCATTTAAGCGAGGTACGAAGAACGGACCCCAGGACTAACAAAAACCAGAAACAACTATCTAACTAATGCTGAGATGACTTGATATTTGTGCAATAATTCCTAAATGAGTGTCTAATAATTATAAAATATTAATGATGACGACGATGTCAATAATACTAACAATGAATTACAATTCTCAATGATCATTCTGGCTTGAATGTGAGTTATCTGCTATAAAAAGTCTGTTACTTTATGAAAAATAAAATTATGGTTTGCATCAAACAAAAATGAAGCATTGCAGTAAGAAATAATTATTTTGTACTTTTGTTTTATATGCATGTCAGTTTAATAAATAATATTTCTTCTACAAAACAAACAAAATATTATAAGAAATTAGTCAATTTAAGGCTGAAAGCTGCAAAGCAGTCATCAGTAATTAAACAAAAAAATAATATACAACTCAAGAAAGAGTGGACAAAAGAAAGAAAAGTCTCACTTTTAAAAGTTTTGGTTTGGGTTTGTGTCATTTTAATGCTCAGTCTCGTTATGAGCTGATTTACATTTTTCTGTGTTTGTGGAAAGCAGGCGAGTCAGCCGACCCGATATATGAGCAGGCAGAGCAGGATTCTCCCGATGACCACCGGCGCAATACCACTCTTTGTTATAAGCCGCATCAGTTTAAACTTAGTAAAGACGAGCTTCTTTGGTGATGGTGTCTACAGTGTTAGATTTTGCATTAACGGACATTTGCACTGAACACAGTGAATGCAACGCATCGAGATTCGGTGTACCTTTCACTCTTCAGCCGTTTGCATTTCCCGCGGTCACAATAGCTCCCTGTCATCTGACAGCGGAAAGTCTTGAGTGATTGACAGCTAATATGGACCAATATAGTGGCAGAGAAGAGCGATTCAGCACGTTTTTTGGAAAAAAAAAATAATTCGCACTACAATCATTATATGCAGACGCACACATGCTCCCAAATATATTATGAGGTCGCATAGATTAAATTTCGGGCACATATGCGACAAAAATGGTCGCAATTTCGAGCCCTGTAACAACCAGTACAGCGAAAAGATGGCAACATGGCTGCAACATCAAACTATGAGGCTAAAAGAAAACGTCTGTTTCTAAAGTCTTGGAAGCAGACAATTACATGGGTACAAAATTAAGAAAAGAAAAAAAAATGTCATCAGTTTGGCAAGCCGTTTTTATAAAAACAATTTAGAAATGCAATAAAATATCAGCACATTTTCCATACTGCTCTTTCGTTTGCATAAAATCTAGAATTTTGCTCATACATTTATTAACATTTTTTAAATTCTATATTCACAGTCGTTATTTTGCAACATTATCTAAAATATATGGCTAAGAAATAGCTATTAACTTTTTTTTTTTTGGTGGGGCCAGTGAAAACTTAGGCAGGGCAAGTAAAAATCTCAACCACTGACCCGATCGGCGCAGTAGAAAAAAATCCTTAACGTTGAACCCTGTATATTTAATGAAGCAATGGCATTTTCACAGTATTTCAGATAATATTTTTTCTTCTGGAGAAAGTCTTGTTTCATTTTGGGTGGAATAAAAAAGTTTTTAAACCATTTAAAGGTCAATATAATTACCACCTTAAGCAATAATTTTTCTGACTGTCTACACAACAAGCCACTATTATACACTAATTAACCTAGTTAAGCCTTTTAAAGTCACTTTAAGTTGAATTAGGATAATGAAATCAGTTATTAGAAAATAGTTATTAAAATTATTATGTTTAGAAATTTATTAAAACATCTGTTAAACAGGACAAAATATTCAGGAGGTCTAACAATAGTTCTGTTTTCAATTATATGCAAACGGACAAAAATAAACAAAAAGCATGCATTTAATGTGAAGCATATGCATTGTGCACTCTCCTAAAGGTAAACAAGCTGCTTTTCAGTAGATATACATTTGTACTAAAAGGGTCCACATTAATACCTTAAAGATGCACATTTGCACGTATTTTTTTATCCTACTGTTTAGATATTAATATGTACTTTTAAGGCATCGTTAACAATATGTAGCATTATTTCTGAGATTGTAAAAGCAGTTCAAACAGCGGTGAAGTGAGCTGAAACTGATGCTGACCTGACGAACATGATGATGCCCACTTTGGCGATGTCCTCCTGAATGAGCCTCCAGGACTCTTTGATGAGGCGGATGTGATTGGTGGTGAGTCCCGCCGGAGTCTCTTCCTCCCCGGGTCTGATCTCCGGGGCTCCCGCTGTCAGTCCGGAGCCCGAAATAGCGCAGCCCATCCTGAAACCAGCCCTGGTTAGTTTTCAATCAGCTGGTCGAGTTAATTAGTTTGATCGCGTCTCTAGTCGCTCTGCTTTTCCATGACTGACAGAATCAAACCTTCAGAGACACTCACAACCTGAAACCTGCTGGCGGAAAGGAGGAGCTCTGTGTCATATTCATGATCATAATCAATCATAATGCATAATGGATAAAACACCCGCTCCAAAGAAAAAAGTAGCGGATTTCACATCATTAGCGAATAAATACAAAGAATAAAACATTAAATTACACAAACATGTATAGGATTTATTTAGAAAAAAGGAGCTTCATTGTCACAATCGATACAACAGCTGCTCCAAAACAAAATGTAAAATCAATAAAAGGACTTCAATTCATTGCTGAATAATAAGAGCAATAAAAACACTAACTTATATAACCATATTTAATTTCTACTGAAAAAGATTCAGTTATAAAATGGAGCTCTTCTTCATTATCATAATCATATTTGATACACTAAAAAAGAAAAACCACAATCATTTAAAGGATTTCAGGTAATTGCCAAATAATCACAATAAATAAGACAATAACTTATATAAACATATATATTTTGTGCTGAATGAGATTCATTTCAAGTCACTTTAGAGTAAATTATAGTGTTTTTAACCATATTAAAGTGCTTGAATTTATCTGTTGTGGTGATTCTATTTGCTACTTATACAACTAACCAAATGACCCAAATATAGTTTTCTACAGGTATATAATCTTACTACAGCACACCAGCTTACTGTAGTGAAACCTAAAGCAAATTAGAGTGCTAATTAGTTAATCAGTGCATTATGGCCAATACTAACATTGGAGCATTCATTAAAGTGCATCAGCTATGTTTCAAAACACATTAGCATCTTTAAATTACTAATAAATAACATTTTATATAGATGGATGACACTTCTAACACGTAAAATATAATATACACAGCTTGTTTGAGTGAAATGTTTTAGGTTACACAGTAAAACTTCAAAAGCATTTAGGCCTACATCATTTAATTGACTATGTTATGCTGTCAATCAGGCGCGGTTCAATCACTCAAAGAGATCGTTTAAACGAATGCCATCAAATCCATTTGTGTAGCTTTGGATGAAATAAAATGATTTGTTGTTTAAAAATGATTTTGTAAAACGAAACAGGGCGAACAAACCTGAATTTCACCGAAGAAATGCCGCCGTGCAGCGACGCTGAGGTAAATAAAAAAGCCCGCGCTTTCTGATAGTGGGGGAGGGGCGCGTTTGTTTTGACCTTGAAAGGAACTATTTTTGTTCGGAAATAAAACAATGAATTACCCAGGGAGTACATTCTGATCCCAACGATCCGTCCTTAGTCGGTAAGAAAATAATAGCTCTTCATATTGGGGCTAATTTCCAGCTGATGCATAAATCCAAAATAAATATCCAGCTGCGGAGTACCACAGTAACCTGCGCGAGAAAAGTAGATCCGGCTTTTCTGTTTCCTGGTTCTAAAGTCGAGTCCTGATTGTTTGTTCACTCCTTTACAGTTATTTACAAAATGTAATGCATGCAAAGCACAAGAAGATCATGTATAAAATCCATTTGCACAGTGATTAAACATTTGCACAATGATTAAAAAGTATTTACCTGTAAACATCAAAACTGTATGCTGCACTTACCACAACAACTATAATGTAAATGTATGGAAATCAGAAGTTGGTTTAGGATATTTAATATTTATAAAGCATTATTTTATACACTTTAAACATCTACAACAAATCACAAGTTGTTTATCACGATTGTATGCATTTCGTGTGAAATTCAGTGTATGAAGTCATAATATCAGTATAGGCATACTCATCAAACATGCTATTTGACAGGCTTTATCAAATTATGATCATTATTAGTTCATAATTAGATCTTTTAAGCTTTTAAACACTTGATGGACTCTATTATCAATGCTTTGGAATCAACTTCCAGCCCTAAAAAAGCACCAGTGTGTTTTAAAAATTCATCTTTATTTGAAATATGATAAGTGTGATTCTTGAAATCAAAATTATTGTTTATATTTAGGTCAAAATGTAATAAAACAATGAAGTATACGGTGCTAAATGTGCTGACTTGACAATGTATTTGCCATATTCACAATAATACAGTATATATACACATACAAAAGGTAATCTATATCCAGATCGTATGAACGCTGCATTTCTTCTCCTTTCATGAAGTCATTAATCATATGAACATTATGTGGCCTTGTATGTCCTACAGGAACAACCCATTAAAAAATGCAGAAACTAATTAAACAGCAATACGGCCTCAAGTCAAAGCAAAATCATGTTCAGATTTCATAAAACAGGAAATAAAAAGACATGTGAAATACTGATTATAGTGCCAAAGCTTCTTTTAATGTAGTACAACAGAAAAATAGGAAATGAACATTTGTACAAACAAATCGCAAAGGCATTGTGCGTAATATTTACACCAGCTGAAATAAATAAATATGCAAGATAACAGTGACATTATGCCCGGAAATACATCCCAATAATACCAACCAAAAACAAAGCTAGCTTATAATATCTCCCATTATTTACCCAAACGCAGTGCGGAAGACACGTTCTGTGACTGTGCATTAATATGGTGCTCAAATGCCTTTTTGTCCATTAGTTTCAATGACCTCAGTGTTAAATTTAGAGAATATTTTAATTTTAATTCTGGGATGAGTGGAATCAAATCTGACCTTTCAACAACCAGTAACTGGCAACCGTAAAACGGACTGAACGCATGGTCAAACAAGAGCAGCATTTTGATTTCAACCCCATCCAGTCAAACTGAACACTATTTAACCATTTTTAATTGTCCGCACCCAGCTAAAAACAGTCCAGATTGAAAACTACACCAGCCTTCGCCGTTGTTTATCATTCATCAGGCTTAATCTGATTATAATTTCCAGTTTTTTCCTCATTAGTGCGGAATGACGTCTTTATGAGATTACCCTCTTTCCTCTGGTCAGAGCTTGAACACAAACAGTGAAGAGACATCGAAATAACTCATGCACTATGACTAGCAGATCGCATGTAATATCGCAGTGCTTTTGCAAGCTAACTGCAAGCTTAGGTGCATTTGTGGTGTGCACTGAATGATTTACATGGCCTTCCTCAAAATAACAAAGAAAAACAATGCATCTAAGCACTTTTTAAAAATAATACAATAGCTAGCTACTTTAACAAATGCTTACATCTCATTGAAATATGTACAAAAATAATGCATGGAAATTTGAATGTACATATATTTACAAATGCATAGTTTATAAATATATATTGAGGTCCTCATGTGTCCCTTTTAATGTATGTGATATCTGCTGATAATTCCCGATTGGAGGTTAAGATATCTTCCAAAAACATAAAGGTTTAGCAGTCCAATGCTTCGCGCATACAGTGGTCAACGCCTGATTTAGACAAAAAAGAAAATGCAATGTAAGGGTTAGTTCCCCCCAAAAATTAAAGTCTGCTATTAATATTAATACTCTCATGTTGTTTCGAACCCCTGAGACCTTCGTTCATCTTCATAACACTAATTAAGATATTTTAGATTAAATCCTGGAGCTCTCTCTTGAAAAAAGTCCAGAAAAGGAACCAAAAACATTGTCAAAACTGTCTATGTGACTTCTTATGTAATTATACGAAGCTCCAAGAACACTTTTGTGCACCAAAAAACCTGTAAAAACTTTAGTTCACTTATATCTTTTCTTTCGCATCAGGTGAGCATGTATTTATTACTGGAAAATAAAGTATCGCCGTTAGAATCAGCAATGCAACACGCAAGTATTATATGTCCTTTATTCATGGACCTGACGAGGAGAGCATTAACGAACAAGGTAATTTTTACTTTCCTTCTTAGAGCTTCATACGATTACAGCTGAAGTCACAAAGAATATTTCGACAATGTTTCCTTTGCTAGACTTCTTCTGAACATCTCTGGAACCTTGCGGCCTATGGACAATCAGGGAGCTCCTGATTTTATCCAAAGTATCTCAATTTGCATCCAAAATATAAACAAATGTCTTATAGGAGTGGAATGACATGAGGTTGAGTAATTAATAACAGAATTCTCCATTTTAGATGAACTAGCCCTTTAACATTGAGTGTTTACTGTAAAAACATTGCATTATTGCAAGTCTCACATGTAAGAACTCAAGTTCTGGAATTTATCCCGCAGGTTTTTAACCAAACTATGTTGATTGTGTTCTGCTTGCTCAAACAAAAACGACGGATGACCGTCATCTATCCACTCACCAAAGTGTTGCTCTTTACTGTTCACCATTTCATCCTGTGAAACAGCATCTAATCTTGATCTCAGATTCTCATTATATTCCTCCCCTCCCGTTGCCCTTTCAACTAAAATCAGGTTGTTTTTAGCAGAAGGGATGTCTTCCGGTTGCTCAAATGCGTCTGGCATCCCCACACCAAAGTCTACAGCATTAAGTCTACACAATGAAGGCAAACCTTTACCTTCAAGGGTCTTGTTGGAGCATGTAGAATCTGTGGATGTAGTTTTTTGTACTGTCAAATTACAGAAATGGGATGAACATGACAATGAACGTGATGCTGCAGACTTTTCCAATCCACTGTCCTGAAATCTTTCTGGGAAAGAAGTACTGCGACCCATTGGGAAGAAGCGAGAGGATGCGGACACGCCATCATGCCTATGGTTGTTATATTTGGAGCACAACTCCTTGACATCAGGCCAGTGAAAGGTCTCGGTTTGTACTGGACTTTGTGGTCTCTGGGGGTATAATCTGCACATGTACGGCAATTGAGGACTTCCAGGAGAACAGAGGCTGGAAGATGAACTAGTACTCTTAGAGTCTGTGATATTGTCCTGGTCATTCAAGGTCAGCAACAGTGTCCTGTCAGGCATACCTATGCACAAAACAGCAGAGGTTATCGAGTAGGTCAGTTTTCAGAATGTAGTACAATTATCTGTGCATTAAGATGCAGCAAAAGCCTAAAATCATTAGCCATAAAAGTGTACTAGCTAACCCTGCCTCCATGGCAGTACACAGGGGAGGAGAGGAAATTGTGTGATTAACTGCAAGGTGCTTCATTGCAGCATTTCACTTTTCAATGGTTATTAACTCCCATTAGTAAAATAAGTAAGATAATATCTGCTAGAAACTTTCGGGCAAGTGTGTTAGAGCTATGTTATCCCCCCAGGAGCAGGAATGGACAGTAGAATTTACAGAAAATTCTCAAATCCAATTATTTCTAAATGGAATGATTGGTTGCAAGAACATGGACAAGTTACTCAAGTGTTTGAGGATTTACTCAAGAGTTAGGGTAACCATCTAGTGCAGGGGTGGCCAACCCTTTTCCTGGAGAGCCACCTTCCTGCAGATTGCAGTTGCAACCCATATCAAACACACCTGCCTGTAATTATCACGTGGTGTTCAGGTCCTAATTAATTGGTTCAGGTGTGTTTCATATGGGTAGCAACTGAAATCTGCAGGAAGGTGGCTCTCCAGGAACAGGGTTGGCCACCCCTGATCTAGTGGGTAAGTCCCTCAAGCCCAATTAAAAGTCTGAATTGGCAACCAAAAGGTTGAGGATGGCCTCACATGAGCTATACCCAGGCCCGGAGCAAGCTGAACTGCTGCTCTAGGCAGAGGACGATCACGCCGCCCTCAACCCCAATGTGAAAACAAAAGTGATCGGTTATGAAAATGAAGTGAGGTGTTGCGGACCTCTATTCTGCCGCCCTATGCGCTGATATAACCGAGGACGCGAGGGTGTCGCAGACCTCTATTCTGCCGCCCTATGCGCGGATATAACTGAGGACACGCGGGTGCTGATGGAGGTGTCGCTGATGCGGCCCTCTCTATTCTTGCGTTTATGCGCGAATATATCTGAGGACGTGGGTGGTGAGGGAGGTGCCGCAGACATGACTCAGGACGCGGGTGGTAAGGGAGTTTTCGCAGATGCTGCCCTTTCTATACTGCCGCCTTAGGCTCTGGCTATACCTATGGGCAAGACAATTACCCACAGACTAGGGAATTACCCCTCAAGTTAAAGTGTGTATAAGAAAGAATCAATCGGTCAAAAAATTTCAGGTTTAGCTTGAATCTTGTCTTAAGTGTCTACTAAGGCAGAGGTTCTCAAAGTGGGGGTCGGGACCCCCCGAGGGGTCGCGGAACAATGAAGGGGGGGTCGCCTGGTGATTTTCAAAAATCAATTAATTTTTATGAAACCTTAAGACTTAAATAACCTACTGAAGAGAAAAAAATAGTTGTTTATAGTTACTATAAACTATATAGTTACTATAGTAGCTTATCTACTAGATCTATTGGATTGCGACTTCTCGGGTAATTACATTATACTAAAGACTAGGGATATGAAGATTAATCGATATGTATCGATATGCGGTCATGCGCGTGCACGATGCGAGTGCATCTGTTGAGCAGCAGAGGATGAATGAAATTTTGGAAGCAAATCGAGATGCATCGGTTTTTGCGAGATGCATCGGTTTTTCCGAGATACAGCTTATATTTTTAATATAGAATGTATTTTTTATTTATTAACAAGTGTTGTCAACCTGTTTTTGGCGCATAATTTAATCGACCTACATAAAGTAAGCCTAATGGATTTACGGATGTGTACACTTTCACTACAACTCAGTGTATCAGGTGTGCGGATGAAGCTAGTGGTGCGCCCTCAGAAAGCGCTAGAAGTAAAACAAACATTTTATTCCCCACTGAGTTTTAAATCTAAAGTATGGCAACATTATGGATTTAAGGATGGACGACATGACAGGACAGATGCAATTTGCAAAATGTGCCGCGCATCTGTAAAATACGCGGGCAGTACGACTAATCTGATATCTCACTTGAAGCGGCGCCACGGTGTTGTTGTGAAAGCTCCATCTTCCAGTGCACCTCTATTCTGCCGCCCTATGCACGGATATAACTGAGGACGTGCCGGTGTCGCGGACCTCTATTCTGCCGCCCTATGCGCGGATATAACTGAGGACGCGCGGGTGTCGCGGACCTCTATTCTTCCGCCCTATGCGCGGATATAACTGAGGACGCGGATGTCGCGGACCTCTATTCTGCCACCCTATGCGCGGATATAACTGAGGACAAGCGGGCGCTGATGGAGGTGTCGCGGACATAACTGAGGATGCGGGTGGTAAGGGGGGTGTTGCGGACGCCGCCCTCTCTATACTGCCGCCCTAGGTGGCCGCCTAGGTCGCCTCTATGGACGTGCCGGACCTGTTCATCTGCAAAGATATTTATTCAGCCTAGTGTCACGGAGAACGAAGGTTTTGAACACCTCCTTCTGTTAATTTTTATTTAATTATAATAATAATAATATTAATAATAATAATGATAAAATAATGGGTGTCACGGTGGCACAGTGGGTAGTTTGACCACCTCACAGCAAGAAGATTGCTGGTTTGTTTTATTTTTATTAGCCTGTTGTTTACAGTGACAGTGATGTTTCAAAGCAGCATAACACTGCTAGTTCACCACCTTAAGTTTTGAATAATCAGTGGCAAAATATATCTTTGTAAAACTTGTTTTCATAGTTGAAAAGTTAAATCACAATTCTTGTTGTGCAATGCTAAACCTTTATGTTGAAAGAGTGCAAATATATATATTTTAATATATATTGCACTTATACATTCTGTTTATCTTGAAAATACTTAAATAATATGTGCTATATGTTCTAAAATGGCCCTCTACTGTAAACTGACACTCTGGCTCTGAGAGAAAAGCCAGTTTGTAAAAAAGTCTTGGTTTTGCTTGGTTAATAAATAATCAAACTCATTCAATTGCACAGCTTCCTCTTTCACATCATCTCATAAACTTGATCTAATTAGTTAGTGCTGAATTATCGCATTGTATCGTGATATGGGTGTAAATCGTATCGTGTTGCATCGCAATATGTCACAAATGTATCGCTAATATATCGGATCGTATTCTTTGTATCGAGATGCGTATCGGATCGGCATTATAGCTTAGATGCCCAACCCTACTAAAGACACAGCAATACTGTCAGATGCAGCAGATTTTGTAACACCAGGTTAAACTTTCTAGCACATTTTCAACACTGACATACATAAAAAAACAAAGAATAGACTTCTGAGAATAGGTTTCTGTATTTATAACCACCAACTCAGAGAAAATTGGGGGTCACGAGTCACTGGCATTGTCATTTTGGGGGTCGCGGGCTGAAAAGTTTGGGAACCCCTGTACTAAGGCACTACACCCACCTTTCTCTTTTTCCAGAGGTTTCTCCTCTGTGACCGATGACAAACTCTTAGGCATAAAATGGCTTTCCGAGATCTTGGCTCTCTGCTTTACCATCGGTCTGCTGTTTTTGATTCGCTGACTGTATTGCCTGGCCAGTTGGAATACTTTATTTTTCATCTTCTCCATATCTTGAAAGATAAGGTCATCCTCACTGGCAGCCCGTAAAGAGATCATTCTTGGCAGGGGAGGGTGGTTCACCCTGTGGCGCTCTTGAGACTTGTATTCCTCATTTTCTTGAGGAATCTTGGGGATGGGGGACGAGGTAGAACTTTCATCAGACTCCTCCAAGATTATTAACGGTTCCCCGAGTCCACTATTGCTAGTTTCCTCTTTCTTCTCTTGAACAGGTATAGATATTTGAGAGTCATCTAATCCCCTACGTTCTTCTGAAGGCCCAATAATCTCCACTTCCATATCTTGCCACACCTTAACCATGTTTGAGGCCGGCTGGAATTGCTCAGTCCTTTCAGACTCTTTGCCACTTGTTGGAACCACAAAGTCAGAGTTGTCCTTTGCTTTCTTGTCACTATCCGACCCAGGTAGATTAAAGACGGACCATAAAGTAGGCCTTGAAGACCCCCTTCTTTGCAATGGCAAATCTTCATCCACAAAACCATTCAGCTGTTGGCTAAGATTTCGGACTAGACCAGGAGGGATGTACGAAAGACTCTCTCTTCGTTTAATAGCAAAGTTGGCGTCCAGGTGCTCTGCATGCTCATAGTAGTGTTTAATCTTATGTATAAGCAATCTGTCCTTTTTGGAAAGGGTGTCTTGCTTTTTTGGATGACTTTGGTCTGTTTTGGAAGGATTGTCAGGAATGCTGGGTTCTTGAGTCAATTGTGAAAACTCTTGGGATTTAGGATTATTTTCAGGATGCTCAAAGATTCTTCTACTTTCGGATTGAGAAGATGGACAATGCAAGTCAAGCAACTCTTCGACTCCTAAACTACTTTTTCGAGACAGGCTATTGGAATGTTGTTCTGAGATATTTCTTGGCTTGTCCAGCATGTACGAACACAAGTTGCTATCAACTACTGCAGTGTTTTCTTCTACCTCAATCTTCCTTACATCGTTTGATGGAGTCTCTACTTTCTTTTCTTGCATTTCTAGTCTAGCTTTGGATGAGAAATCAACCATGTTCCTCATATTATCTCCATTTTCTTGTCCTCCATTACTGAGGTCTACAATCTCTGCTTCAGTGTGGCATCCTGCCATTACTGTCCCACACATTTCTGCATAATTATCGGATTGGTCCATGTCTGTGTCCTCAGGCTCACTGAGAAGAGAGAAGACCTTTGATGAACTGTGCTCCCTTGTTGCCTACAAAGTGGACAGAGTGAAGAGAGTCATTGCTACAGGAAGCTATGAGGAGGAAAAGATGGGAGGATATGAGGATAATTAAATCATCAACATTTCCCTTGTGGCTAACTGGTCAGGACGAAGCAACATGTATAATTTTGAGAGACAGCAGCTATTAGTATTTAAAGCCCTTGTGTATTACGGTTTTTACACGTTTCACCAAGTCTAATTTTTGACATTGTAAGACATTTACATTTTGTAAAAATTAAGACATATTAACATTTTAGACCTTTTTAAGACAATTGTGAATGAAATGTCAGACCTACACAGGGCTAAAGGATAAATATTGTTTTCTAATAACCCAGTTAGGCCAGTGTTAAAGATTTTTTCTTTCCCCATCTAAAAAAAAAAAAAACAGCCATATTTTTATATATTTTAGCCATATATTTTAAACAATGTGTCAAAAGGCATAGGTAATTGGAGAAAATAATTGGAATAATAAGAAACCTTAAGACAAATCTTAATTAAACCATATTGGTAACCAGATTTAATAAACACAACTTTAATAGGATGACTTTATGACTACTTGAGTAGCTTTAAGTGGACAATTAAAGAAAATTATAACCTATTTAAAATGATTTCGGACCTAAAACACAATATTTCAGTGAATTTCCAACTTTTTAAGGACTCAAATTCAACCTAGCTATTGGCTTTTTAAATGTCCAGATATTCTCACAGCTAATTTGTTTTCATTCATCATTTACATATGTATATACCTCAACAGTGGTTTACTGTTACCCAACACTGTACGCCTTTTACATATATAGCATTGCTTTAAAGTATATAGCATAGCACTACACAGATTTAAAGCAATACTTAACAGTATTATTTTCTATCTCTTATCGACACTACTGCAATGCACTTTATGCTGGAATTAGCCTACGATCTGCAGACCAACTACTTTCTCAAATGATTTTTTGAGCTTAAAATAATAACCTTTATTTAACCAGGTAAGTCAATTGAGAACCAGTTCTCATATACAACGACGATCTGACCAAGAGGCAACATAAAAAGCAGATACAAAGCAGCAGGGACACAATACAATAACAATCTCACAGATACAGATAATAAAATAGAAAACCAAGGAAAAATAAAAACAAGCACAGTGATCTTGTACTATTAACTGGATTGATTCTATAAAGGATGATAGTGGAATAATAGTGTTGAGCTTTAAGGTCTGCTGCAGATGATCCCAGTCATGATTCCAGAGTAGCGACCAAATGAAGTGCAAACTTTAGGTGTGCAAATATAAATAAAACTACTAGAGCACAGATTTCCACATGTTTTCTGAATGTCGACTGTAAATATAGTGTAGTTTTCCCAATAAGATTTTTATAAATGAACAGAAAGCAATGAACTTGTCGACGTGATTAAAGAGAAGGCCAATTTAATAAAGAATACAGTTGACAGTGATGAGTATTAAATGGTGCACCAGTAACAAAACCAATTGCTGCATGGTAAATAACATCCAGTTTATGAAGGAGAGTTTCTGAAGCTGATCTGTAAATTAAATTAAAATAACAACTAATGTTCAAATGTCTGATAAATGTTATTGAGTGTACAAATATAATTATTCTGCTAAATATACAGTTGACGTCAGAATTATTAGTCACCCCTATACATTTATTATTTTTTTTAATATTTCCCAAATGATGTTTAACAGATCAAGGAAATTTTCACAGTATGTCTGATAATGTTTTTTCTACTGGAGAAAGTCTTATTTGTTTTATTTCGGCTAGAATAAAAGCAGTTTTTAATTTTTTAAACACCATTTTAAGGTCAATATTATTAGTCCCTTTAAGCTATATTTTTCTGATAATCTACAGAATAAACCATCATTATACAATAACTTGCCTAATTAACCTAATTAATCTAGTTAAGCCTTTAAATGTCACTTTAAGTTGTATAGAAGTGTCTTGAAGAATATCTAGTCTAATATTATTTACTGGCATCATGACAAAGAGAAAATAAATCAGTTATTAGTGATGAGTTATTAAAACTATTATGTTTAGAAATGTGTTGAAAAAATCTGCTCTCCGTTGGACAGAACTTGGGGAAAAAACAAACAGGGGGCTTAATAATTCAGGGGGCTAATAATTCTGACTTTAACTGTATATGGCTTTGCTTCTCTGAACTGATGTATAATGAACTGTTGAATGTACAGTATTTAAGGCAAGCATATTATAAGTAGCAGTAATTAAACCACCTAAAATTAAAAGTAATTCCTTATTTTACTTTTTCAGCAGAAAATGCCAATTATAGTAGCTAATTACACCAAAAACTGGCTGTATAACATGGATGAGTCCAACAATGGTGAAGGTTTTTACTTGGGTGAGAATTCTTTTTAGCAATTTGGTGCTTTATTGACAGATTATATAGACGAGATTAAAATATAATAATAATAATAATAATTCCTTACATTTATATAGCGCTTTTCTGGGCACTCAAAGTGCTTTACACATTGGGGGGGATCTCCTCATCCACCACCAGTGTGCAGCATCCACCTGAATGACGTGACGGCAGCCATTTTGCGCCAGACCGCACACCACACACCAGCTGATTGGTGGAGAGGAGACTGATTAAGCCAATTATGATATGGGGAGGGTTAGGAGGCCATGACGGACAGAGGCCAGTGGGCAAATTTGATCAGGATGCCGGGGTTAAACCCCTACTCTTTTTCGAAGGACATCCTGGGATTTTTAACGACCACAGAGAGTCAGAACCTCGGTTTAACGTCTCATCTGAAAGACGGCGCTCACTGAGCAGTATAGAGTCCCCGTCACTATACTGGGGCTTTTGGACCCACAGAGACCGCAGGTTGAGCGCCGCCTGCTGGCCTCACTAACACCACTTCCAACAGCAACCTAGCTTTCCCATGTGGTCTCCCATCCAGGTACTGACCGGGCGCAGCCCTGCTTAGCTTCAGTGGGCGACCATGTGAGAGTTGCAGAGAGCTAGCTGCCGGCAGATATTGGATACTAAACTATCTGTAAATATTACTCAATACCTTTCTATATGACTGCAGATCATTTAATCTGATCTGATGAAGCTCACAAACACTTAAATGTTCAATTTGATGACAGCCAAAGCAGAACATTACTCATAATATAAGACGTTACCTGTCCGAAGACAATCAGTGATTCTTCGCTGTTGTCTTCATGCTTTTCTTCAGGTGTTTTTCCACTCTTATTCATTGACCAGTTCTCCCAACAACCTTCTCTATCCTTTAAGGACACAGTACAGAAAATTACAGCTGATCAGCAGACGTTACAGTTCTACACAATTGTCATTTATTCTAGGCGCACTTCAGCAATGTTTCAACCTTTCACAAACATTTGCAATTCATTTAAAAGCATCCATGCACTTCAATGTCTTTCCACAGACAACTGACCTTCAGAAATTGCTTTTGTGTGTCATCAAACAAAGCACAATAAAACGGGAACCTTTGTTTCATTTAATTACAGAAGGCAAGCCATCCGACCTCCACCCCCAAAATTTGACAGTTAAATTTCCCTTTGAAGTCGAACTTCAATCAGAAAACACTTTGAGACAGCCGACGTCCCGTATCATTATGCATTAGGTGTTAATACACCCGTAACGTGCTGTAAATTCCAAAATCATGTCAACAATGCACTGTACAGCATCGTTTTGCAATATAACGCTAACATAACCTGCCATTATTATTGAATGCTTTGAGTTGTTAAAACTTTGAACAATACCAATATTATGATCTCTAATAAAGCACGTCTATAAATTGATAGTTTATGATTATTTTAAATATTTGTTTATGTCACAGATTTTTTATAATTGTCACAACTAATGGCAAAATTTTAAAGGTGCTGTATGTCCGTTTTTGACAGTTGTAAAGCATAAAAATACCATCATATGTTTGCTGATATTTAAGAAACATGCTCAGTGAACATGTTTCTTAAATTATGGTATTGTTAGGCTTTAGAAGAGTCAAAAACTCACACACAGCACCTTTAATATATTGTATAGCTACTAAAATAAAAGAGCAAAACACACGACTGTGACCCTGGACCACAAAACCAGTCATAAGTTTAATTTTTTGAAAACTGAGATTTACACCTCAGCTGAAAACTAAATAAATGTGCTCTTTTATTGATGTGTGGTTTATATTTGGCTGAGATGCAACTATTAGAAAATCAAAAAAAGGGATCAAAAATCTAAATATTGAGAAAAAAAAAAATCACCTTTACAGCTCTTAACAATGCTTACTACCAATCTACTACTACAAAAATGAGTCGCATATTCATAAAAGAAAAATATGATCATAAACAAATAGTCTGATTCATTAGACTATTGGGCTGATAAACGCTTAAAGAGCCCATATTTTGGGTTTTCGAAAATGCCCCTCCATGTAGTGTGTAACACAGCTCTAAGTGAAGTGAAGTATCCAGCTAAGGCTTAAATCTGTAAGAGTACAGTGTTTAAAACTGTTGATTCATCTATAAAAGAGTCGACTCATAGTGCTTCAAACGAGTCGCCTTGATACCGAGTCATTAGGTGTTTCGCCATGACGTACGAACGAAACCAAGTTATTCACGTGCACGCGCAAACCCGGGAGATTTCAAACCTGCGGCCCCGCCCTCTGACATAGAAACCCACACACACACACACCCACACACACACACACACACACACACAAACATGCCGGTCGATTGAAGTCACACTGCAGATCGATATTATTGATATCTACCCAAAGATGAAACCTCAGCATTATAGCCAAGCAGTTGGACACTTCTGGAAACTACATGCTACAAAGAATACATCATCGCCGTTTGTTACAGGAAGGATCAGTAAAGAGTAACTTGTCAGGATGGGTTTCTTCCTCCATTTCTCAAGTGTAAGTACGTGCGATTAAAGTTGCCTCGTTGACTCTAGCTTGCAAATGTATTTAGTTGTGATTTGTTTCTTGTAACCGCGTGTACTGTATCAGGTTAACTCGCTTTATTCTCATATCGCGTGCAAAGTCACGTTAAAAACGCGACGCGTGCTGCTTTGTTTACGGAGCTCCGTGGAGGAGGGTAGTGTGTGTATGCGCGCGCTGTCGTCTGGAGGTGGTTGTGTGTGTTTGTGTGTGTATGCGCGCGTGTTGTCGTCCGGTGGAGGGTTAAGTGTTTGTGTGTGTGCACGTGCGCAAGGACGAGGGCAATATTTGTGTGTGTGTGTGTGTGTGTGTAAAAAGAGCAGAGTGAGACAAGCTAGAAGATCTCCTCAACAGTTTTTAGAGTTTTTGCTCAATAAAATAGTCAGTCGTCTGTATTTTCAAGTCCATCGTCTGTATTTACATTCCTCCACTGGCAGCTAAACTCCACGCCTTACACTATCGAGCGTGTATGAACTGTGATTACTTTTATATTGCTGATTAGCTGTTAGACATTTCACTCTCTCACTGAAGGCAGTCGACCAATCGCAACAGACTGTCATTGGTCCAATCAGCACAGATTAGCTTCGCGCTAAGGAGGGTTTTGGGAACAAATGAATCACTGAACGATTCATACAGGAGTCGCTGGGATAAATAGGTAAAAATAAATGCAGATTATAAGACCATGAAAGTGTTTTTTGACCTTGTATGCATATTAGACTGCTGTTGGAGACCCGTACAACCAAGATATGACCCTATTTCATGTATAATATGGGCTCTCACTTCTATACCCCTCACTGCACACCATCAATATGTAGCATGCACTGCACTTTAACCAATCCATACTTAAAACAACACTGCCTACAAATATGTGTTTCGTAATTCGACTTGATCATCGCTTAATGATTTCTGGCATAAAAGAAAAATCGATTTCCTGATTTTTGCATTTGCATTCTTTTGCATTTCTTGATTCTTGAAAATGTATTTGACCCAATGCAGTTTTGGTTTAAGCCAGAAATATATATCTGTGCAATTTAAGACTGGTTTTGTGCTCCAGGGTCACGTTTCAGCATTATTAATGGCCAAGCATGCAGACAGGTCAGATTTCAGTCCATGCAGAAATGCATGCACTGTTGCATCAGAAGGAAAATGCAGATGAAATGTAAATAAAAGCAGAAATCAGTCTCAGCGTGTAGAAATGTGAGTGTGATAGATCAGGGCCTGTATTCACAAAACATTTGATCTCAGCACTTAGTAAACGTTCTTCTAAACAGTTTTAGCTCAGAGTTTTCTCTTAAAGCTGTTCATGAGGACAAGGCCTGCACAATACATCACAAGATTATAGTTATCATTATAATAGTTTATACAACAGTTCTGTCTGGTTCTCGAATCTGATTGGCTGATAGCCGTGTGATACTCTCCAATAACAGCACTCGTACAGCCTCTTTACTCCTGTGTATTACTCCGCCCACATAGAGTGACAGCAGATCCATATTGCAGCTGTTGGACAACAATGTTCTTAAGCGGCTTTTTTAGGCGAGAATGTAGTTTAGATTGCAACTATGCAGTTCATTTATAAGGATAGTGCCGATTTTAAATATTTACAATTTAAATTCACATTTTGTGATTTCCTGATTGCAGCAGAGAAATACTGGGAAATCTCTGTAGAGTGATGGCAGACTACAGTCTACCGTTCAGACTTATAGGGCCCTATCATACACCCGGCGCAGTGTGGCGCAAGGCGCGGCGCAATAGTCTTTTGGTAGTTTCAGCTTGGCGCAAGAGTGGTTTTGAGGCATTGTGCTACGCTGTTTAAATAGCAAATGCATTAGCGCTCATATGTGCGCCCATAGGCGTTCTGGTCTATAAAGGAAGGCGTTCTGAGGCGGACCGCTGGCGCGTCGCTATTTTGATAAACTATAATAGATTTTTCATTAGACCAAAACAAACCCGGCCTAAACTCCAGCGCAGAGTTGCACCTCGCTTACACACTGCTTAATACACACAAGAGAGCAATAGGCAAATATCTTTACATATGAAAAAATGTAAATATTAAGGATATATATAGGATATAATAAGAATAGATATAGAATATAAATATAAAGGATTAAAATATTACAAAACATATTATTTTCTGGCCTACATAAATATAAAAATCACTGCTTTTATGTCTTCTTCATCTCGGGAGGCTTTTTCAGTTCATTCATGACAATTTGCTTTTGTATAATGTTATTATTATTAGCAGTATTATTTATTATATCCATATTTATATTTGTTTTATTAAAAACAAGCTTAGATTTGCCCACCTGTCAGGTTTTGGACCATATGGGGCACAGCATGTGTTTTAGGATATAACTCTGGTTTTTGAGCACATTTTGTTATTATTATTCATTTATTCGTTTGCTGGAAATTAGAGCTGAATTTAGAAATAGTTTTGAAACAAATATTTGCGCTTAACAAACAAAAGTATTTATTTAAAGGCTAATTGATGTCTGTGCGTAAAGGTTTCCCTATCCAAGAGCGAAAGTGAAAGTGATCCATTATCTCTCATTCTCACGCAGTAGATGCTCTGTTTAACAGTTAACTGTTTGCTAGTGAAATGCTAATTTTTTCCACTTAGACTTACTTTGCGTCCTGTAAATAGCGAATGCGCTCTTGGCGCGACGCAGCTGGCTCTTAAAGGGAATGGGAGATGAGACTCTAATTGGTTTATTCTCAAAACACACCTATAACTCATTAAGAAAATAAACTCAACCCTTTTAGACCATACGCCTTGGCGCAAAGCAGATTTTCCCGTACTTAAATTAGCAAAAATGCGTTCTGACACGCCCTGAAAGCGTTTGCGCCCTGCGTTTTGCGCTCTGCGCGTGGACCGTCAAAATAGAGCCCATAATCTTAAAATGTGAGCAAAATCAGCTGTCTTGTCATCACTTTAGACATTACGCTAGAGAATCATTCAAACACTAGCTCTAAAGTGACGTTGGTGAATGAGTAACGGTTTCTGCTGTTCTGACGTCAGCTGCAGATGTTAATGAACGGTGGTAGAAAGTAGTTCCTCATACAAAAGAATTTGAGACTCTCCGTGCTTGATTTCCTTTTTTATATACACGATTATGCCATCGAACTGTTGTATAAATGCAATATCCCACCCGTAGCAGTGCCATATGGCTGTATATTGGCACTGGTGGGAAACGAAGGCCCAATCCCAATTCTATTTTTGTACCCCTTCACCTTAGCCCTAACAACCGAGGGTGAAGGGGAAGGGCTTCAAAATTTACCCCTAAGAATTGAGACAGCACTACAGCACCTGCACACGTCATCATATGTCCTCGCGATCTCTTGCTTCATATGAGATTGATGATGGCGACTGCTGTAGTTATTCCAGTTGTGTTATTTTTTGGTATTTATCTTCAGGAAATCACTGAAGGCATATATTATGTTATCATGATGATATAATTTGGCAATAAGATCGTAACTATATTGTGCATTCACACAGTGGCCATATTCATCTAAACACACCAAAACAACATTAACATTATAATAGACACTGTAAAAAGCTCATTGCCAGCCTCTTGACATTACTGACAGGGTATTCGAGTGTCAGAATATAGTGGGACTGCTGTACAGGAGTTATTATTATGGATTAGGGTTAGGTTTTTTTTTTTAAAGCATGATGGTAAAACACGAACGCTGTAATGAATATGGTAAAACGTGTTTGTTTGTCATAATAATTTGTAATAAAGACAAAAAATACCAATTTGTGGATCTTCTTACTTCCGGGTGCAGCAATACTGTCACTGTGGCTGGTGTATTCTGGGAAAGTTTTGAGTGTGGTGCTGAAAAATCTTCGTTCGAACTGCTGCCCAGGGGTGTCCAAACTTTTTGGGCTGAGGGCCAGATGCAAAAAAATATATATATATATTGTCCCGGGCCAAATTTTACATACATCACACAGACACGCATATATATATATATATATATATATATATATATATATATATATATATATATATATATATATATATATATGGATGAATGGATGGATGGATGGATAGATGTGTGTGTATATTATTATGGAATTATTTTATTTCGGTCGTCCAACTGTGTTTCTAGAAAGACTTACGTTTTTAAAAAACTTGAATCTTCTCTGGGCAAATTACAGTTGCAACACTCATCCTTTATAAATTCTCCTTCAGTGAAGGGTTTCCTGTGCTGTGCGATTAGCTGAGCTACCTCATAACTAGCCACTCTGCAAAAAGGCTTTTCTTACTTAGATTTTTTTGTCTTGTTTTGAGTCCAAATATCTAAAAATTCTCAAATCAAGAAAAATTTTCTAGACAAGCAAAACATATTGTCTGGTTTTGAGAAATAAAATGCTAATATTAAGTGAGTTTTCCTTAAAACAAGCAAATTAAGGGGGTAAGCTAAATAATCTTATGTCAAAAGGAAAAACAAGATTATTTTGCTTGTTTTAAGGAAAAACTCACTTAATATTGGCACATTATTTATTAATAATTGGCAAATTAGAAAATTCTCCTTTATTTAAGATTTTTTAGATATTTGGACTTTTTGGACTTTTAGATATTTGGACTTGCTAATTGTTTTACTTTTTGATCTCGTTCTGCATCAGTGTAAGAGCTGAAGGCCAGATGCTTTGTTTCATAATGTCTTTTAATATTATATTCCTTCATTACTGCAACTGATTTTTGGCAAATTAAACAGACACATTTCCTGCTGACCTCTGTGAAGAAAAATTCTTTGCCCCAACGTGACTGAAACTTCCTGCACTCACTCGCCAAAATGTGATTATCAATTATGTTTCCTTAAGCTTGGTCGGTTAGTTTTACTACATAACAAGAAGTGCTGCCTAATTGAAGGCATGTAATAGCGACACCCGGTGGTTATTTATTGAATTACGTTCATTTTTGTATAGCGGGCCGATTCTATTAAAGGATCATGAAACCCCCTCATTTCAGCAGGGTGTTTTCACACCTCTACTTTGGAAAAAGTCAGAAAAGTGGGCGTGTCCAGCTCTGTTTAGGAGGGAGTGTCGGAGGAAGAAAAGTGGGATGGTGTGGGAGTGTCTATTTGGGCACGCGCAAGTTTCAGAGTCAAAATACACACACAGGAGAAAGTGATGGTGTTTACATGGACATCTGTAGTCGAATTATTTGCCAGATTATTAAATGGTGGACTTTAACTGCAGTTTGGCTCTTTCATTCAGGGAATTCATTCATGCCCCTCGCGACAAACGAGATATTTGATTCGAGGAGCTGCTCTAAGCGTGTATTTTTCATGCAATGTTTGATACCGCACGGCGAATGAGAGAAAAGAAACCTCCCCATTTCCCGGAAACTTAGATGCACACGGCAGGTAGCGTCAGAAAGCCGCGTGTGTTATTCCGGTCACTAAATGCGGTGAAAATCCTACACGAGGTTAAAGTTTGGTTGTGGTGCTAACATGTTTACACTCAGTGCAATAGTTAACTTAGTTCGATACGAACAAACTGAATAAACAAAGAGCACTGGTCGCTCACTTACCAAATCTGTAGAGACAGGACAATCACCAGCAACTAGAGCCGCGTCTTTATTAAGAGGAGACTACAAGCGAATCCGGATCTCAGCGTTTGCAGATGAGAACAGCTCTCAGGTAAACAATAATCCCCCTTAGACACGCAAGTTATTGTTGTCGAGCGTCGCGTACACTGTTAATCCACACGTGATCCAGATGAGCTCTCACAGAGAGAAAATGAAAACAAAACTTCACTGCAGCAAACTATAAAAGCAACACTTCACGCTTGTTTTGCCAACACAACGTGGCGTCTCTGTCGTCTAAACACTGACAGTAATGAATATTAATGAAGTTGCACAATAGAGCGCGCTGATTGGTTTGAACCAAGCTTTACTCATGCATTAATGCAGCACACTGTAAGACGTAATAAGACACACTCTGGCACAGACGTCCAGTCTGCACGCTGGAATACACGCTATTATCTCATGACCGTGACGCAGCTTCAAAAATTCGTTTCAAACAGGAAGCACGAATTTGCTTGAAATAACGCAAAAACAACCAATTTACACGTTTTAGTGAAATATAGGTGTCCTAATAGTGTTTTTAGCAGTGTGGGACACATATACCACTGTCAACAGCTCAACACATGTGTTTTGGTGTTTCGTGACCCTTTAATATTTATAAAAAGACTCGCGGGCCGCCACAAAACTGATTGCAGGCCGCAGACGGCCTGCGGGCCATAGTTTGGACACCCCTACCTTAGCCCTACGCCTTCAAGCTAAAGAGAATTGGGACACCCCTACCCCTTGGTGTGAACACGCAAAATGAGTAGTAGGGGTAAAAGGAAGGGCTAAGGGGTAGAATTGGGATTGGGCCTAAGGCACTTGGCCTGCAGCCTTCAATCCAGCGAACACCTCCCACCAGTGCATGGTTCAGGATCTGTAGAGCTGCGCATCGATGGATTTGCTCTTCAGTGTTTGGACTCTCAGTAGTGATTACCACACTGAACTGAACTGAAACTCTTGAAAACTGAACTACAATCTACATTGTAAAAGCGCTAGACAAATAAAGCTGAATTGAATTTAATATAATGAGTGGATTAAAATGGTCGTAATATGACAATAATATTGTTTAATGCAATATATTGTGATGCAATATATCCTGCAACAAAACACAGATATCATGACAGGCCTGAAGTGTTTTGCTTGATTTTAATTAAAGATTAATCATGATTAATCGCATCAAAAATAAAGTGTGTGCTGTAAATTCTCCCAAATCTGCTTTACTTCTTCGGATGTTTTGTGAATACGGCGCCTGCGGAAATAAGCGCTCAGTGGCTGAATCTCACCGTTGTGACGTGATCAGAAAGCAAAGCCTTGGCTCTATAGCGCCAGCAGGAGATAGCGGCCATTACGGAACTGGCAAAATCTGCTACCTGCTCATTTCCCATCAGCCCCTGCTCTTCATTTCCCATCAGCCCCTGCTCTCCAGTCTCATCTCGGACCGCTTTGACTTCATCCAGAGATCCTGAGCTCGAGTCGTGTCCGTTTTCAGCCTGGTCTGGGTTAGAGTTTTCAGCGTGGAGTGCAGAAAGATGCTGTTTATCGGCTAGCAGAGCTCCTTCACTGTCCGCATGCTGAACACAACACCACAGTAGATTTCATTATGTTGGAGAATATACATCTCAGAGGATTAAACAGACAGAAAAATGCACACTTAAGATGATTTTCTGGATGTGTTGCGATTAAGAATTTTGAAATGATAAAAAATAATTATAATAAATGTTTTTGAGTCTCTTCTGCTCAGCAAAGTTGGATCTATTTGATTAAAAAATTGTAAAATAGTGCAATATTATTGCTATTTAAAATAGTGCTTTTCTATTTTAATCTCTTTTAAATTCTAATTTATTTTAGTGATGTAAAGCTGAATTTTCTGCATTATTTCTCCAGTGTTCAGACTTTCAAAACTTGTCTGAATGCATGTGTTGTAATAAACTACTGTGAAAAATTGTGGAATAATTAAAATAATTGTAAAACTGTTTTGAGTCTCTTCTGCTCGGCAAAAGTTGCATTCATTTGATTTAAAAAGGGATAAAACTATTCCATATTATTGCTATTTACAATAGTGGTTTGCTAAGTGAATATATTTTAAAATGTAACTTATTTCTGTGATGTAAAGCTGAATTTTCTGCATCATTTCTCCAGTGTTTAGACTTTAAACGTATGTCTGAATGAATGTTTTGTGATTAATAACTGTGTAATATTTTGGAATCATGAAAATAATAATTACAATTAAAAAAGTCTCTTTAGCTCAACAAAGTTGCATTTATTTGTTTTAAAATGATCAAATAATGAAATATTATTGTTATTTACAATAGTGGTTTTCTATTTAAATATATATATTAAGGGTGTCACGATCCTCCAAATCCTCGATTCGATTACATTTTCGATTCTAAAGTCACGATTCGATTTTCGATTATGAATAATTAATTAATTAATAACGAATTAATAATTAGTAGCCTACCGTTTAAACTACCTGACCTGCATGGTCTTTGTTTTACCCATAAACAAATCATACAGTAATTGAATAAAGGCAAGATACACACATAATTACCACCTGTCAATCACTTTTTCTGCGGAACTCGTGAATAGGCAGTGATCTGTGTCGTTATAATGGCGTCGGTAAAAAAGACGCACAACCAACAGGAACCAGCCAACAGTATCTGAGGTGTTCGCTAAAATGACTAAGTACAAGTGAGTGAAAGATTGAAGCAGTCCTCTGACTGCCTGGACCTGCTGTCTCGAGCGCATGACAATGTGTGTGTGTGTGTGTGTGTCTGTGTGGTCACGTGATGTGCATTTTCAGAGGTAGAGAGGAAGGAGGGCTGCTCAGAAATGCTACACGCCACTGTGGATGTCAAATCGTTGTTGTTCTAAAATGCCATTTAAAAACAAAGACAGTGTAAACAGGGCCTGAGTGTGAACTTTTCGCGAGCGGATTTGCAACGGGGGCGGGCAGAGGGTCGCAATGCCGGTGTTGTCTATCGGACGAACCGTACGTAATACGTACATAGCAGAGATTGCAAAACTGTGTTTTTTTTTGTCGACAACACGAACGTTGTCAACATAACTCACTGGAAATCCAAAATGCTTCCACACCGGCGACTTCATTGAAAGAGGAGAGGGTTTAAGCTCTGTCGACGGGTCTCCTGCGTCTGCAGTTTAACAAGCACTTCAACAAGCCTGTTTTTTACCCGCTTGGCAAGCCAAGCTGACGTGACATGGGGGCGTGGCAGCATCGACGATTCTATTTTTTGATTCGATAATCGAAATTGAGCATAAATTTTGATCGATTTCGATTGAAAACCGAAATCGTGACATACCTAATACATATATATATATATATAAAGTGTCATTTATTTTAGTGACGTAAAGCTGAACTTTAAGCATCATTTCTCCAGTGTTTCAGACTTTAAAAGCTCGTCTGAATTAATGCGTTGCAATTAACTATCGTGCAAAGTTTTGGAATAATTACAAGAATTTTTTCATGTTTTTGAGTCTCTTTTGCTCACCATTGCATTTATTTGATTTAAAAATGAGCAAATAGTGAAATATTATTGCTATTTACAAGAGTGATTTCTGTTTAAATATATTTAAAGAGTATTTTATTTTAGTGACGTAAAGCTGAACTTTAAGCATCATTTCTCCAGTGTTCAGACTTTAAAAACTCGTCTGAATTGTTGTGTTGTAATAAACTACTGTGCAAAATTGTGGAATAATTCAAATAATTGTAAAAATGTTTTTAGTCTCTTCTGCTCAGCAAAGTTGCATTTATTAGATTTTTACAAAAAAAAAAGATAAAATAGTGAAATATTATTGCTATTTACAATAGTGGTTTTCTATGTGAATATATTTTAAAATGTCATTTATTTCTGTGCTGTAAAGCTGAATTTATTGCATCATTTCTCCAGTGTTTCAGACTTTAAGCATCGGTATGTCGGAATTAATGTTTTGTGATTAATAACAGTGTAATATTTTTTAATCATAAAAATAATAATTAAAATTATTATTGAGATATTAACATAAGAGTGTCTTCTGCTCACCAAAGCTGCATTCATTTGATTTGAGAAAGGCTTAAATAGTGAAATATTATTGCTATTTACAATAGTGGTTTTCTGTTTAAATATATATATAAAGTGTCATTTATTTTAGTGATGTAAAGCTGAACTTTAAGCATCATTTCTCCAGTGTTTCACACTTTAAAAGCTCGTCTGAATTAATGTGTTGTAATTAACTAACGTGCAAATTTTTTGAATAATTACAATAATTTTTTGCTCTTCTGCTAACCAAATGTGCATTTATTTGATGTAAATAGGGATAAAACTGTTCAATATTAAATTTATATTATATAAATATATATTTTATTTTATGTATATTTATATATTATTTAAAATCATGCCTTATATGTAAATATACTGTAAGGAGTCATTTATTTCAGTGATGTGAAGCTGAATTTTCACATGATCCTTCAGAAATCACATTAATGTGAGGATGTTTGTGGAAACTGTGAGACCTTAATTTTTTATTCTTTGATAAACGTTGTTGTGCTCTATTTCTAATTTCCTCCTTAAAATTGTAATTATGTTAAATGTTTGCCTGCTAGTGTAAGCCTGTGCAGATCTTACCTTAAGTGTGTCTGTGGAGGATGAAGAGGATGATGCAAAGACCAACACAGAACAAAAACAAAACATTAAAAACACATTAATAATTACAATGACAGATATAAAAAACTACTATATTATATATTTAATTTTTTTCATATGTATATATATACACACACACACACACACACACACACACACACAGTATATATATATACTAATTTCCACTTTATTCTTACTATAATCAATAAAATCTGACATTATTTTTAAACATGCTTCGTTGTTTGTCCACATACTCTTATTATAAAACCTTTTTATTTTACTAAATGCGATATTAACATGTCTACGTTCTGCCAGTTTTATGCAAAGATAATTAAAATCAACAGTGAACAATACGCACACAATATGAGTTAGTACACTAGTAGTACGCTATAACTGATTAAAGCGAGGCTGGAAATGAAGACTTCATCTAAAACCGCAAGACTGAGAAAGGGAGAAAGAGCTGCTGGGCTTTTCTGCTTATGTTCTGCTCATCTGAATGCATAATGGAGGCAGAAACAGAAAGAGGACAAAGCAGAGCTGATGAGCTGAATGATTAAACTCATTAATGATCAGCCCTTTGATCTGACGCAGGCCACGCCCACCAGCCTTTGATGATGCAGGACGCATGCGGGACACACACACACACACACACACACACACACACACACACACACCTGCATCAGGCCACATGATTACAAACTTTCTGCTCATCTCTGATCTTTTGTTTGACGAGCTTCTTTAATCAGAGAACAAGAAACAGGAGAAATACACGGAGAAAAAAAAAATAATAATAAAAAAAAATATATATATATATATGTGTGGCTCTGATGACAGTATTCTATAAAAATATATATTTAGATTCCATTTTTGACATCAAAGAGGCTTTTCAAAAAAAATGACAGTAAAAATAAATATATAAACAAATAGTAACTTCAAAAAACAAATAATCCCTTATTAAAATGTGTAAAACATTATAAAATAATAAAGTAAACCAAGGTTTTAAAAAAAACAGACCAAAACATGAATTACCCAATCAAAATGTAGTTAAACATTAACACAATGTAAACAATGCAAATAAAAAAGCAGCATCTTTGATGACAAAAACAGAATGTACCTTAATTTAAAACGTCATTAAAGAAGCTATTTACATTTTAAATGCACATGCTTTAATAATAAAAACATTAGTTTGTGTTAATAAGGAGATGAAAATTTTTTCCTAAAAATATATAAAACTCTATCTATGTGTTAATATATTAAACACCTGCTAAATGAATAAAACAATATATTAAAATATCAATAAAAATAAAACACCTAAATCACATTAAATATATACCTGTATAATTAAACTAAATTATAACTACACTTAAACTTTAAAAACTAAATCAAAATAAATTTAATAGTCATTAATGTACAAAGTATCTATCAAATCTAAATAAAACACTACAGTAATAATTATAACATACAAAAAATACTTGCAAATATGGAAAAGTGTCAAATTAAGACAAATAAAATATTATTCAGTCATTCATTTTCTTGTCGGCTTAGTCCCTTTATTAATCCCGGGTCGCCACAGCGGAATGAACCGCCAACTTATCCAGCACGTTTTATTCAGCAGATGCCCTTCCAGCCGCAACCCATCTCTGGGAAACATCCACACACACATTCACACACATTCACACACTACAGACAATTTAGCCTACCCAATTCACCTGTACCGCATGTGTTTGGACTGTGGGGGAAACCGGAGCACCCAGAGGAAACCCATGTGAACGCAGGTGAACATGCAAACTCCACACAGAAACGCCAACTGAGCCGAGGCTATTGTTGTCTTTACTTAAACAATTAAGTAAAGTTGACTGAACATAACTTAAAATTTAGCATTTTGGTGGTATCACTTAAAAATATGAGTTAATTTAACTTATGTACTATGAAAATGCAAAAACTTAAGATTTCAAGTGTAGTGAGCTCAAAATCATAATTAATCCTTTGGAAAAAAAAATAGGTAATTTTCACAAATGTAGTCTTGACTGTTAAATTCTAATATGTGCAACCTTTTTTGTACAAGATCTTTTTTTAAATCAGAAAACATGGCTTCATGGCTTTATGTGTATATATATATATATATATATATATATATATATATATGTGTGTGTGTGTGTGTGTGTGTGTATATATATATATATATATATATATATATATATATATATATATATATATATATATATACATACATACATACATACATACATACATACATATATATACACACACACACACACACACACATATATATATATATATATATATATATATATATATATATATATATAATGTATGTATATGTGTGCGTGTATAATAATATACTATAAAATATTTAAAAATTATGATGAATAAATATATATATTTGAAGCCATGTTTTCTGATTTAAAATATCTATATATATCTATATATATATATAGTACTGTTTTAATGAAACTACAGGGCACTAGAGGGCGCTGGTCAGACACCTGGAATGTATAATAGGTGAGTGGTGGAATGAAGAAAACATTCAGTTGTGGTAGAGGGAAGTATGGTTCGTTGGAGCTACTTCAAACTGTTTGTGAAGGCCTAGTTGGTAAACCTTGCCTTTGGGACCAGCCTAAGGGCTTCCTTATTCAGTTTGCCAAACTTAGCACTAAGTTTGGTGAACTGAACAATTGAAGTATAATCTACAAAACTGGCAAGTTAAATAAACTCATACATGCAAGTTTTGGGAGACTCCATTACTCAATTAAATTAAGGCAACAAGTTTACTCAATTAATTTAGCTCAGTCAACTTATTAGGGTTTTCAGTGTAGGCTAAACTGTCCGTAGTGTATGAGTGTGAATGAGTGTGTATGGATGTTTCCCAGAGATGGGTTGCAGCTGGAAGGGCATCCGCTGCGTAAAAAACATATGCTGGATAAGTTGGCGGTTCATTCCGCTGTGGCGACCCCGGATTAATAAAGGGACTAAGCCGACAAGAACATGAACGAATGTCTATTGAGAAATATTTAAACTAATGTTTCCTTCAAACAAAAATACTTACCTTTACTGCTCCGGACACTTCGTTTTGCCGGTTCTGTGAATGAAAACAGGAAAAGATCAGAGATCAAACTATTATTGGGACATAATTCAGTTCTGATAATAACTATATTCATGTTTCCACACCAGAGCGTCTGCGCTGCTTCACAGCGTCTGCAGCGAAATCTTCACTCTGACACGACGACGTGCTCTTCAGCCTGTCTGGACTGTAGCGATACTTTACAGGACCTGAAAGAAGACAGAAGGAGACATTTTCTATACGCTTATTTTATGCGGCCGCCATTTTAAAGAACCAAAGCAAGGCTGCGGTGGGAACAGGGCCGGCGCTTCCATAGAGGCGACCTAGGTGGCAGAATAGAGAGAGCGGCGTCCCCGAAACTACCCTCACCACCCACGTGCTCATCCGCGTCTAGGGTGGCAGAATAGAGAGAGCGGCATCCCTGAAACTATCCTCGCCACCCGCGCCCACAATTATATCCGCGTCTAGGGTGGCAGAATAGAGAGAGCGGCGTCCCCGAAACTACCCTCACCACCCGCGTGCTCATCCGCATCTAGGGTGGCAGAATAGAGAGGGTGGCATCCCCGAAACTACCCTCGCCACCCGCGCCTCAGTTATATCCACGTCTAGCGCGGCAGAATAGAGAGGGTGGCGTCCCCTAAACTACCCTCGCCACCCGCGCCTCAGTTATAGCCGCGTCTAGCGTGGCAGAATAGAGAGGGTGGCGTCCCCTAAACTACCCTCGCCACCCGCGCCTCAGTTATAGCCACGTCTAGCGCGGCAGAATAGAGAGGGTGGCGTCCCCTAAACTACCCTCGCCACCCGCGCCTCAGTTATATCCACGTCTAGCGCGGCAGAATAGAGAGGGTGGCGTCCCCTAAACTACCCTCGCCACCCGCGCCTCAGTTATATCCACGTCTAGCGCGGCAGAATAGAGAGGGTGGCGTCCCCTAAACTACTCTCGCCACCCGCGCCTCAGTTATATCCACGTCTAGCGCGGCAGAATAGAGAGAGCGGCGTCCCCTAAACTACCCTCGCCACCCGCGCCTCAGTTATAGCCGCGTCTAGTGCAGCAGAATAGAGAGGGTGGCGTCTCCTAAACTACCCTCGCCACCCGCGCCTCAGTTATATCCACGTCTAGCGCGGCAGAATAGAGAGAGCGGCGTCCCCTAAACTACCCTCGCCACCCGCGCCTCAGTTATAGCCGCGTCTAGTGCAGCAGAATAGAGAGGGTGGCGTCTCCTAAACTACCCTCGCCACCCGCGCCTCAGTTATATCCACGTCTAGCGCGGCAGAATAGAGAGAGCGGCGTCCCCTAAACTACCCTCGCCACCCGCGCCTCAGTTATAGCCGCGTCTAGTGCAGCAGAATAGAGAGGGTGGCGTCTCCTAAACTACCCTCGCCACCCGCGCCTCAGTTATATCCACGTCTAGCGCGGCAGAATAGAGAGAGCGGCGTCCCCTAAACTACCCTCGCCACCCGCGCCTCAGTTATAGCCGCGTCTAGTGCAGCAGAATAGAGAGGGTGGCGTCTCCTAAACTATCCTCGTCACCCGCGCCTCAGTTATATCCACGTCTAGCGCGGCAGAATAGAGAGAGCGGCGTCCCCGAAACTATCCTCGCCACCTGCGCCCACAATTATATCCGCGTCTAGGGTGGCAGAATAGAGAGAGCGGCGTCCACTAAACTACCCTCGCCACCCGCGCCTCAGTTATATCCACGTCTAGCGCGGCAGAATAGAGAGAGCGGCGTCCCCGAAACTACCCTCGCCACCCGCGCCTCAGTTATATCCACGTCTAGCGCGGCAGAATAGAGAGAGCGGCGTCCCCGAAACTATCCTCGCCACCCGCGCCCACAATTATATCCGCGTCTAGGGTGGCAGAATAGAGAGAGCGGCGTCCACTAAACTACCCTCGTCACCCGCGCCTCAGTTATATCCACGTCTAGCGCGGCAGAATAGAGAGAGCGGCGTCCCCGAAACTATCCTCGCCACCCGCGCCTCAGTTATATCCACGTCTAGCGCGGCAGAATAGAGAGAGCGGCGTCCCCGAAACTACCCTCGTCACCCGCGCCTCAGTTATATCCACGTCTAGCGCGGCAGAATAGAGAGAGCGGCGTCCCCGAAACTATCCTCGCCACCTGCGCCCACAATTATATCCGCGTCTAGGGTGGCAGAATAGAGAGAGCGGCGTCCCCGAAACTATCCTCGCCACCCGCGCCTCAGTTATATCCACGTCTAGCGTGGCAGAATAGAGAGGGCGGCGTCCACTAAACTACCCCCGCCACCCGCGCCTCAGTTATATCCACGTCTAGCGCGGCAGAATAGAGAGAGCGGCGTCCACTAAACTACCCTCGCCACCCGCGCCTCAGTTATATCCACGTCTAGCGCGGCAGAATAGAGAGAGCGGCGTCCCCGAAACTATCCTCGCCACCTGCGCCCACAATTATATCCGCGTCTAGGGTGGCAGAATAGAGAGAGCGGCGTCCCCGAAACTACCCTCGTCACCCGCGCCTCAGTTATATCCACGTCTAGCGCGGCAGAATAGAGAGAGCGGCGTCCCCGAAACTATCCTCGCCACCTGCGCCCACAATTATATCCGCGTCTAGGGTGGCAGAATAGAGAGAGCGGCGTCCCCGAAACTATCCTCGCCACCCGCGCCTCAGTTATATCCACGTCTAGCGTGGCAGAATAGAGAGGGTGGCGTCCACTAAACTACCCCCGCCACCCGCGCCTCAGTTATATCCACGTCTAGGGCGGTTTCACTTTAGGTTTGAGGGCGGCGTGACCGTCCTTTGCCTAGAGCGGCAGTTCAGCTTGCTCCGGCCCTGGGTGGGAAGAAACCCGGAAGTACCCGGAGACTATGCCGAAGGAGAATGAAGGAATGTATGATTTACAGAAGCACAGCTCACCTGCTGAATGCATGTCCAGAATGGCGTCTTTGGCCTGAGAGTGATGAGAAAGAGAGAGCGGATGTTTACTGCAGCACACACAGACTGATGGATCTGCGGTTTAACAGGCTGGTTTACTCACTTTCTGTGGTATAACAGCGTGGTGATTCTCCAGAATGAGTCTCTTTATATGATGAGCCCAGAGCTTCTTCTCCTCCACTGTCCTGGCCTGAAGAAAAACACACAGACACACACACACACATAATTGTAACACAAGTATGATGAGTTATAAAAATATTCACCCCCTCACATTTGTCATGAAGGGTAACATTAGCTATATGAACCAAAATGGTTCTTGGTACCAGGCTGTAAACACCTTTATTTTGCTGTAAAGTCGGTCATTTTGACAGTGGGCTCAATAGAAATCTGCTCTATTAAGGACTAGTGGAATTTCAGTGAACTGCAGTTTTAGTAACTTCTGTATTTGCTTCCCGAGGGAGAGCGGAAGGTTGTCGCTTGGCCAAAACACGTTAACTGAGAACAAGTAATAGATTCAGGCCCCGTTTACACTAGTGCGTTTTAGTTTTAAAACGGCGTTTTAGAATGAAAACGATCCGCGTCCACACTCGCGTTTTACCCAGCGTTTCTGAACTGCTCTCCGTCCACACCAAAACACTGAAAACGCACATCACGTGACCACACACACACACTTTGGCAATCGCTGGAGCCCATCTACCCAGATGAGAGCTCTGCTAGTCGGACTTCTCATCAAGCATCTCCCGCTGGATCTAATATCTCACTATATTTATTAATCGGGATATTTCATTCATCTTGTTGTCTTTATCTAACGACATATTCCCTGACTTTGGTCATTGGAATCTATTACTTGTTCTCAGGTAACGTGTTTTGGCTGAGCGCAAAGATAAGTTAATGATTAATGTAAGCACGTACATTCTGTATATTGACTGATCGCTTGCCTTTATTTCCTATAATGTATAAACTTATTGTATGTTATACTTTTATAATGGCCATTATCGATTATTAAAACTGATATTCAGCAAAAGAGAGGGTATGTTTCGTATTTTCACTGAAATTGAAAGGAGGCAGTTGTTATCGGCTCCGTTTTGTTATAAATATCCACACAGTGAAGATGACGCTCATATATGCAGCACGACGCCTCAACATTTCTGCTGTCTGTTTAGTTGTTAATATTAAAATGAAAATAGGCAGTTCCTTAAATCATGTTTACATTTTATTGTTGAGAAAGTGAAACAACGAAGCCAAGGTGATGTGAATGAAGTTATAAAGTACACTGTTCCCTTTGAAGATTGACGCGTGTCCTCGGTATGTTTTCCATATCAAACTGAGAAGAAGAGATGCAGCCTTGATCAAACTTGCGAAGTCTGAACTTACACGGAGAAGAATCAGGACTGAACTGTGTGTGTGGGCTACTTAATATTGAGGAAAAGCCCCAATCAGAGAGGCGAATGTCTGCAGCCCCGCCTCCGTTTTCAGATGTCTCAGTCTTTCCCCATCCACACTGAGACGGAGCAGCAGCGTTTCAGAATGAAAACGGCCTCTCCAGCGTTTTCGAAACGCTCCGTTTTCGGCGCTCGAGAACTCCGGCGTAGTGTGGACGGATGGCGTAACCGTAGCAAAACTTATGCGTTTTCAAACTAAAACGCATTAATATAAACGGGGCCTCAGAAGACCGAAAAGTCATTTGATAGAGACTATATATTAAATATCACGTTTAACAACTACAGTGAGATGAGATCCAGCGGTAGAGCCTTTGATGAACTGTCTGACGTGCGCTGCTCTCACCTGGGAAGGTGTGCTCAAAGCACCAGCCGACTGCCTGGAGCTCAGA